>NW_027040016.1:58914-61414 GCF_034236695.1 Oncorhynchus nerka
ACTGACAGACTTACCACACAACAACTCTGGTTCCTCATCTTCAGAAGCATCAGCGGTCACCAGATGGTGTCTGGTTTCCTTAGACCTATTTTCCCCAGACTGACAGACTTACCACACAACAACTCTGGTTCCTCATCTTCAGAAGCATCAGCGGTCACCAGATGGTGTCTGGTTTCCTTAGACCTATTTTCCCAGACTGACAGACTTACCACACAACAACTCTGGTTCCTCATCTTCAGAAGCATCAGCGGTCACCAGATGGTGTCTGGTTTCCTTAGACCTATTTTCCCCAGACAGACTTTATACACAACAACTTGGTTCCTCATCTTTTTTAAATTCTAGATTATTATTCTACATTTTCTGGTTTCCATTTTAATATTTTCCCAGATGGAAATATACCAACAACAACTTTGGTTCACATCTTCAGAAGCATCAGCGGTCACCAGATGGTGTCTGGTTTTCTGACTTTAAACCTATTTTCCCCAGAATTTATATATTAGGATTTGTTGCAAAGATAGCGTCAATTTTTTTTAAATTCTAGATTATTATTCTACATTTTCATCCTGAAAAATTCCATTTTAATATTTTTGACAGATGGAAATATGTAAAATTTTTCATTCACAAAAGTTGATTGTGATTAAGGGTCCAGTGCCTGGAACCATAGAGCAAATAGGAAATATTTCTGACTTTAAACCCCGTGTCCAGAATAATATATTACTGATATGCAAAGATTGTGATGTGATAAATGAAATATCACCTTCCATTTGCATATCTCAAAATACTATTTTGGCCAGGGAAACCCTATAGAGAAAGTATTATATTTGTGTCCACGATTAAAAGTGATTGTGATTAAGGGTGTGGTGCCTGGCCCTTCCATAGAGCAAAAGGAAGAACTACCCACTGTGCTAGCCCTGGCCAGTAACCCTCAGAGAGACTGATATAGTTGATTGTGATGTGATTAAGGGTGTGGAGCCTGGCCCTTCCATAGAGCAAAAGGAAGAACTACCCACTGTGCTAGCCCTGGCCAGTAACCCTCAGAGAGACTGATATAGTTGATTGTGATGTGATTAAGGGTGTGGTGCCTGGCCCTTCCATAGAGCAAAAGGAAGAACTACCCACTGTGCTAGCCCTGGCCAGTAACCCTCAGAGAGACTGATATAGTTGATTGTGATGTGATTAAGGGTGTGGTGCCTGGCCCTTCCATAGAGCAAAAGGAAGAACTACCCACTGTGCTAGCCCTGGCCAGTAACCCTCAGAGAGACTGATATAGTTGATTGTGATGTGATTAAGGGTGTGGTGCCTGGCCCTTCCATAGAGCAAAGGAAGAACTACCCACTGTGCTAGCCCTGGCCAGTAACCCTCAGAGAGACTGATATAGTTGATTGTGATGTGATTAAGGGTGTGGTGCCTGGCCCTTCCATAGAGCAAAAGGAAGAACTACCCACTGTGCTAGCCCTGGCCAGTAACCCTCAGAGAGACTGATATAGTTGATTGTGATGTGATTAAGGGTGTGGAGCCTGGCCCTTCCATAGAGCAAAAGGAAGAACTACCCACTGTGCTAGCCCTGGCCAGTAACCCTCAGAGAGACTGATATAGTTGATTGTGATGTGATTAAGGGTGTGGTGCCTGGCCCTTCCATAGAGCAAAAGGAAGAACTACCCACTGTGCTAGCCCTGGCCAGTAACCCTCAGAGAGACTGATATAGTTGATTGTGATGTGATTAAGGGTGTGGAGCCTGGACTTCCATACTTCCATAGAGCAAAAGGAAGAACTACCCACTGTGCTAGCCCTGGCCAGTAACCCTCAGAGAGACTGATATAGTTGATTGTGATGTGATTAAGGGTGTGGAGCCTGGACTTCCATACTTCCATAGAGCAAAAGGAAGAACTACCCACTGTGCTAGCCCTGGCCAGTAACCCTCAGAGAGACTGATATAGTTGATTGTGATGTGATTAAGGGTGTGGTGCCTGGACTTCCATAGAGCAAAAGGAAGAACTACCCACTGTGCTAGCCCTGGCCAGTAACCCTCAGAGAGACTGATATAGTTGATTGTGATGTGATTAAGGGTGTGGTGCCTGGCCCTTCCATAGAGCAAAAGGAAGAACTACCCACTGTGCTAGCCCTGGCCAGTAACCCTCAGAGAGACTGATATAGTTGATTGTGATGTGATTAAGGGTGTGGTGCCTGACCCTTCCATAGAGCAAAAGGAAGAACTACCCACTGTGCTAGCCCTGGCCAGTAACCCTCAGAGAGACTGATATAGTTGATTGTGATGTGATTAAGGGTGTGGTGCCTGGCCCTTCCATAGAGCAAAAGGAAGAACTACCCACTGTGCTAGCCCTGGCCAGTAACCCTCAGAGAGACTGATATAGTTGATTGTGATGTGATTAAGGGTGTGGTGCCTGACCCTTCCATAGAGCAAAAGGAAGAACTACCCACTGTGCTAGCCCTGGCCAGTAACCCTCAGAGAGACTGATATAGTTGATTGTGATGTGATTAA
>NW_027040016.1:66414-135338 GCF_034236695.1 Oncorhynchus nerka
AACACTACTATAGACCAGGACCCTATATAGAACACTACTATAGACCAGGGCCCTATATAGAACACTACTATAGACCAGGGCCCTACAAAGAACACCACTATAGACCAGGGCCCTATATAGAACACCACTATAGACCAGGGCCCTATATAGAACACCTATAGACCAGGGCCCTATAGACCAGGGCCCTATATAGAACACCACTATAGACCAGGGCTCTACATAGAACACTACTATAGACCAGGGCCCAACATAGAACACTACTATAGACCAGGGCCCCTATATAGAACACTACTATAGACCAGGGCCCTATATAGAACACTACTATAGACCAGGGCCCTATATAGAACACTACTATAGACCAGGGCCCTATATAGAACACTACTATAGACCAGGGCCCTATATAGAACACTACTATAGACCAGGGCCCTATATAGAACACTACTATAGACCAGGGCCCTACAAAGAACACTACTATAGACCAGGGCCCTACATAGAACACTACTATAGACCAGGGCTCTACATAGAACACTACTATAGACCAGGGCCCTACATAGAACACTACTATAGACCAGGGCCCTATATAGAACACTACTATAGACCAGGGCCCTATATAGAACACTACTATAGACCAGGGCCCTATATAGAACACTACTATAGACCAGGGCCCTATATAGAACACTACTATAGACCAGGGCCCTATATAGAACACTACTATAGACCAGGGCCCTATATAGAGAACACTACTATAGACCAGGGCCCTATATAGAACACTACTATAGACCAGGGCCCTATATAGAACACTACTATAGACCAGGGCCCTATATAGAACACTATAGACCAGGGCCCTATAGAACACAGACCAGGCCCTATATAGAACTACTATAGACCAGGGCCCTATAGAACACTAGACCAGGGCCCTATATAGAACACTACTATAGACCAGGGCCCTATATAGAACACTACTATAGACCAGGGCCCTATATAGAAGACCAGGACACACTACTATAGACCAGGGAACCCTATAGACCAGGGCCCTAGAACACTACTATAGACCAGGGCCCTATATAGAACACCACTATAGACCAGGGCCCTATATAGAACACCACTATAGACCAGGGTCCTATAGGGTGCCAGAACACCACGGATTGATAGACCAGGAAGAAAATTGATTGGATGGGACCCTATATAGAACACTACCCTGTTTTACTAGACCAGGGCTCTATAAGAGAACAGCCCTAGAACAATCGACTTCCCATATTATTTTACTGATAGACCAGGGCCCTATGGTAGAACATACTATAGACCAGGGAAAATATATTTGGAGAACACTACTATAGGTCCAGGGCCCATATGGAGAGGGAGGGGGAACACTACTATATGACCAGGGGGCCACTTCTACAGGGGTGAAGAGAACAGCCCTATTGACAATCCTATCTGAGCAGACAGACATAGGAGGTTTGGATAGGAAGGAGGGAGGGAACAGTAGGTTTGGATGGAAGGAAGGAGGGAACAGTATCTGAGACCAGGAGGGAGGGAACAGTATCTGACAGTAGGGAGGTTTGGATGGGAAGGAGGGGAGGGAGGGAACACTACTATCTGACCAGGGGGAGGGAACAGTCTGACAGAGGAGAATGGAAGGAAGGAGGGAGGGAAACAGTGACAGACGGGGTTTGGATGGAAGGAGGGAGGGAGGGAACAGTATCTGACAGTAGGGAGGTTTGGATGGAAGGAGGAGGGAGGGAACAGTATCTGACAGTGGGAGGTTTGGATGGAAGGAGGGGAGGGAGGGAACAGTATTGACTTTTGGATGGAAGGAAGGAGGGAGGGAACAGTTGATGATTTGCCCAGTATCTGACAGTAGGGAGGTTTGAAAGGAAGGAGGGAGGGAACGTATCATCTTTGGAAAGGAAGAAACAGTATCTGACAGTAGGGAGGTTTGGATGGAAGGACCCAGTATCTGACAGAGGGGAGTTTGGCAGTATCTGACAGTGGGGAGGTTTGGATGGAAGGAGGGAGGGAACAGTATCTGACAGTGGGGAGGTTTGGAAGGAAGGAGGGAGGGAACAGTATCTGACAGTGGGGAGGTTTTGGAAGGAGGGAGGGAGGAACAGTATCTGTCATTGGGAGGTTTGGATGGAAGGAGGGAGGGAGGGAACATTGTTTTTGGATGGAAGGAAGGAAGGAAGGAGGGGAGGGAACAGGCTGTTTGGATGGAAGGAAGGAGGGAGGGAACAGTATCTGACAGTAGGGAGGTTTGAATGGAGAACAGGGAACAGTATCTGACAGTATTGGACAGTATCTGACAGTTTTGGATGGAAGGAGGGAGGGAACCCAGTGGGGAGGTTTGGATGGAAGGAGGGAGGGAGGGAACAGTTTACTGGGGAGGTTTACCAGTATCTGACAGGGATGGAAGGAAGGAACAGTTGATGGAAGGAAGGAGGGTGGGGAACAGACTGACAGTAGGGAGGTTTGGATGGAAGGGAAGGAGGGAACAGTAGACAGTGGGGAGGTTTGATGGAAGGAAGGAGGGAGGAGGGAACAGTTCTGACAGTAGGAGGTTTGGATGGAAGGAAGGAAGGAGGGAACAGTATCTGACACAGTCTGACAGTAAGGTTTGGATGGACAGTTCTGACTGAGGTAATGGAAGGAAGGAGGGAAGGAGGGAACAGTCTGACAGTAGGGAGGTTTGGAAGGAAGGAGGAGGGAGGGAACAGTATCTGCACAGTGGTAGGGAATGGAAGGAGGGAGGGAGGGGAACAGTATCTGACAGTAGGGAGGTTTGGATGGAAGGAAGGAGGGAAGGAGGGAACAGTATCTGACAGTAGGGAGGTTTGGATGGAAGGAAGGAGGGAACAGTATCTGACAGTGGGGAGGTTTGGATGGAAGGAAGGAGGGAGGGAGGGAACAGTATCTGACAGTAGGGAGGTTTGGATGGAAGGAAGGAAGGAGGGAACAGTATCTGACAGTGGGGAGGTTTGGATGGAAGGAGGGAGGGAGGGAACAGTATCTGACAGTAGGGAGGTTTGGATGGAAGGAAGGAGGGAGGGAACAGTATCTGACAGTAGGGAGGTTTGGATGGGGAGGAGGAAGGAGGGAACAGTTTGGAGGGAGGTTTGGATGGAAGGAAGGAGGGAGGGAACAGTATCTGACAGTAGGGAGGTTTGGATGGAAGGAAGGAGGAGGGGGGAATGGAAGGAAGGAAGGAGGAACAGTATCTGACAGTAGGGAGTATCTGACAGTGGATGGAAGGAAGGAGGGAGGGGAACAGGGAGGGGATGGAAGGAGGGAGGGGAGGGAACAGTATCTGACAGTAGGAGGTTTGGATGGAAGGAAGGAGGGAGGGAACAGTATCTGACAGTAGGGATGGTTTGGATGGAAAGGAGGGAGGGAGGGAACAGTATCTGACAGTAGGGAGGTTTGGATGGAAGGAAGGAAGGAAGGAGGGAACAGTATCTGACAGTAGGGAGGAAGGAAGGAAGGGGAGGGAACAGTTCTGACAGTATGGAGGTTTGGAGGAAGGAGGGAGGGAACAGTATCTGACAGTAGGGAGGTTTGGACAGTATCTGACAGTGGGGAGGAAGGAAGGAGGGAGGGAACAGTATCTGACAGTAGGGAGGAAGGAAGGAGGGAACAGTTCTGACAGTAGGGAGGTTTGGAAGGAAGGAGGGAGGGAAACAGTATCTGACAGTAGGTTTGGAGGAAGGAAGGAAGGAGGAACAGTTTGGAAGGAAGGAAGGAGGGGGAAACAGTATCTGACAGTAGGGAGGTTTGGAAAGGAAGGAGGGAACAGTATCTGACAGTAGGGAGGTTTGGATGGAAGGAGAGGAGGGAACAGTATCTGACAGTAGGGAGGTTTGGATGGAAGGAGGGAGGGAACAGTATCTGACAGTGGGGAGGTTTGGATGGAAGGAAGGAGGGAACAGTATCTGACAGTAGGGAGGTTTGGATGGAAGGAGGGAGAGAGGGAGGGAACAGTATCTGACAGTGGGGAGGTTTGGATGGAAGGAAGGAGGGAGGGAACAGTATCTGACAGTGGGGAGGTTTGGATGGATGGAAGGAGGGAACAGTATCTGACAGTAGGGAGGTTTGGATGGAAGGAAGGAGGGAACAGTATCTGACAGTGGGGAGGTTTGGATGGAAGGAAGGAGGGAACAGTATCTGACAGTAGGGAGGTTTGGATGGAAGGAAGGAGGGAACAGTATCTGACAGTAGGGAGGTTTGGATGGATGGAAGGAGGGAGGGAACAGTATCTGTCAGTGGATGGAAGGAGAGAGACAGAGGGATGTATAGCATAAGGAACAACACACCTGGTCTCCCCATGCAGCCCAGCTGGATGTGTAGCATAATGTAATGCCATAAGGAACAGACAGGAAGTCCAGCTGGATGTGTAGCATAATGTAATGCCATAAGGAAATTATCTTTGTGTTCTATCGTTTGTACCGACTCTGAACTCTAAATAGAAATTAACAACAGATGTAAAATGGTACATTTCCCTTCTTTTCCGTCTCTCACAGTCTCTCACAGTCTCTCACATATTATGGATACATACATATTATGACACAGCAATATACTGGGATTACGTGTCCGAATACATTTAATCCCAGATTACATGTAGACTAGTGGTTGTTTCTGACAAAACCCAAATCCTGGGCCTACATCTGCCAAGCAAGCCCTGGCTTGACTATCTCTGCCCTGCCCAAAACACGACATACAGGGCATTCGACAAGTATTCAGACCCCTTGACTTTTTCACACATTTTGTTATGTTACAGCCTTATTCTAAAATGGATTAAATTTTTAAAAATTCTCATCAATCTACACACAATACCCCATACTGACATCACAATATCCCATAATGACATCACAATATCCCATACTGACATCACAATATCCCATACTGACATCACAATACCCCATAATGACATCACAATACCCCATAATGACATCACAATACCCCATAATGACATCACAATATCCCATACTGACATCACAATACCCCATAATGACATCACAATACCCATCATACCCCATGACATCACAATATCCCCTGACATCACAATACCCCATAATGACATCACAATATCCCATACTGACATCACAATACCCCATAATGACATCACAATATCCCATACATCACAATACCCCATAATGACATCACAATATCCCATACTGACATCACCCCCATAATGACATCACAATATCCCATACTGACACCCCATAATGACATCACAATATCCCATACTGACACCCCCCATAATGACATCACAATATCCCATACTGACACCCCCCATAATGACATCACGACACCCCATAATGACACCCCATAATGACATCACGACACCCCATAATGACATCACACCCCATAATGACATCCGACACCCCATAATGACATCACGACACCCCATAGCATCCGACACCCCATAATGACAAAGCGAACAGGATTTATTCTTTTTTTCTTTCAAATTAATAAAATAAAAAAATTAAAAAATACTTATTTGCATAAGGATTCAGACCCTTTGCTATGAGACTTGAAATTGAGTTCAGGTGCATCCTGTTTCCATTGATCATCCTTGAGATGTTTTTCAACTTGATTGGAGTCCACCTGTGGTAAATTCAATTGACCGGCCAAACTGAGCAATCAGGGGAGAAGGGCATTGGTCAGGGAGGTGACCAAGAACCCGATGGTCACTCTGACAGAGCTCCAGAGTTCCTCTGTGGAAAAAGAGAAAACCACCTCTGCAGCACTTCACCAATCAGGCCTTTATGGTAGAGTGGCCAGACGGAAGCCACTCCCCAGTAAAAAGCACATGACTGCCCACTTAGACTTTGCCAAAAGGCACCTAAAGAACTCTTGACCATGAGAAACAAGACTGTCTGAGAATAGCCACCAAATGGCAACACACCACATGCTTCTTATATAGCATTTAGGCTACTAAATTGTTTACCAAAATGTGAATCCAATGAAATAACTTATCAAAAAGACAAAACACACTAAGAAATCTCCTCCATATCTATACTGCACAACATTAGAGAGAGGAGAGAGACAGAGGAAGGAGGAGACAGGAGACGGGTGAGGAGGGAGGAGACGTTGTTGTACATATTTCACAAAAAGTTAATGAGGCTTTATCCTCATCCAGACAGGCCATCTCAGGGAACCAGACAGGCCATCTCAGGGAACCAGACAGGCCATCTCAGGGAACCAGACAGGCCATCTCAGGGAACCAGAGAGCCAGACAGGCCATCGCAGGGAACCAGAGAGCCAGACTGGCCATCTCAGGGAACCAGAGAGCCAGACAGGCCATCTCAGGGAACCAGAGAGCCAGACAGGCCATCTCAGGGAACCAGAGAGCCAGACAGGCCATCTCAGGGAACCAGAGAGCCAGACAGGCCATCTCAGGGAACCAGAGAGCCAGACAGGCCATCTCAGGGAACCAGAGAGCCAGACAGGCCATCTCAGGGAACCAGAGAGCCAGACAGGCCATCTCAGGGAACCAGAGAGCCAGACAGGCCATCTCAGGGAACCAGAGAGCCAGACAGGCCATCTCAGGGAACCAGAGAGCCAGACAGGCCATCTCAGGGAACCAGAGAGCCAGACAGGCCATCTCAGGGAACCAGAGAGCCAGACAGGCCATCTCAGGGACCCAGAGAGCCAGACAGGCCATCTCAGGGAACCAGAGAGCCAGAGAGGCCATCAGACAGGCCACCAGACAGGCCATCCGACAGGCCAGCTCAGGGAACCAGAGAGCCAGACAGGCCATCAGACAGGCCATCAGACAGGCCAGCTCAGGGAACCAGAGAGCCAGACAGGCCAGCTCAGGGAACCAGAGAGCCAGACAGGCCATCAGACAGGCCATCAGACAGGCCAGCTCAGGGAACCAGAGAGCCAGACAGGCCATCAGACAGGCCATCAGACAGGCCACCAGACAGGCCACCAGACAGGCCACCAGACAGGCCAGCTCAGGGAACCAGAGAGCCAGACAGGCCATCAGACAGGCCAGCTCAGGTAACCAGACAGGCCATCAGACAGGCCACCAGACAGGCCACCAGACAGGCCACCAGACAGGCCACCAGACAGGCCATCAGACAGGCCACCAGACAGGCCATCAGACAGGCCATCAGACAGGCCATCAGACAGGCCATCAGACAGGCCATCAGACAGGCCAGCTCGGGAACCAGAGAGCCAGACAGGCCAGCTCAGGGAACCAGAGAGCCAGACAGGCCATCAGACAGGCCATCAGACAGGCCAGCTCAGGGAACCAGAGAGCCAGACAGGCCAGCTCAGGCAAAACTAGGCAGACATCATCCTAGAGAAGAACGCCAAGAAGGTGTCATTGAACTCTCTGTCTGCAGCAAACACAACACAGAGGAGAGAGAGAGAACTGACCCTTAGAAACATTAATCTAACTGAATCATAATGCTGTTGTAAGATGGGCTGGGGGATTTGCGGAGTTGGGAGGGAGGGTAGTAGTAATGTCTGCCAAAAAGCTCAGTGGCTCGCTGTGAACTATGACTTGATAGTCAGAGCACACGCAACATACAACACCGCACACAACAACGAGAGGCTGTCAGTTTAAAAGCACCTGCTTTCAAAATGGAGACCGTTGGAGGGATGGAGGATGGGCTGTACAGTTGTCTGCAGTGCACAATGATCTAGATTCATCTCAGTGTCTGGATGTGGTATATTCACCTCAGTGTCTGGATGTGGTATATTCACCTCAGTGTCTGGATGTGGTATATTCACCTCAGTGTCTGGATGTGGTATATTCACCTCAGTGTCTGGATGTGGTATATTCACCTCAGTGTCTGGATGTGGTATATTCACCTCAGTGTCTGTCTGGATATTCACCTCAGTGTCTGGATGTGGTATTCAGTGTCTGGATGTGGTATATTCTCAGTGTCTGGATGTGGTATATTCACCTCAGTGTCTGGATGTGGTATATTCACCTCAGTGTCTGGATGTGGTATATTCACCTCAGTGTCTGGATGTGGTATATTCACCTCAGTGTCTGGATGTGGTATATTCACCTCAGTGTCTGGATGTGGTATATTCATCTCAGTGTCTGGATGTGGTATATTCATCTCAGTGTCTGGATGTGGTATATTCACCTCAGTGTCTGGATGTGGTATATTCACCTCAGTGTCTGGATGTGGTATATTCACCTCAGTGTCTGGATGTGGTATATTCACCTCAGTGTCTGGATGTGGTATATTCATCTCAGTGTCTGGATGTGGTATATTCACCTCAGTGTCTGGATGTGGTATATTCACCTCAGTGTCTGGATGTGGTATATATTCACCTCAGTGTCTGGATGTGGTATATTCACCTCAGTGTCTGGATGTGTGTATATTCATCCTCAGTGTCTGGATGTGGTATATTCATCTCAGTGTCTGGATGTGGTATATTCATCTCAGTGTCTGGATGTGGTATATTCACCTCAGTGTCTGGATGTGGTATATTCACCTCAGTGTCTGGATGTGGTATATTCACCTCAGTGTCTGGATGTGGTATATTCATCTCAGTGTGGTATATTCACCTCAGTGTGGTATATTCACCTCAGTGTGGTATATTCACCTCAGTCTGGTATATTCACCTCAGTGTCTGGATGTGGTATATTCATCTCAGTGTCTGGATGTGGTATATTCACCTCAGTGTCTGGATGTGGTATATTCACCTCAGTGTCTGGATGTGGTATATTCATCTCAGTGTCTGGATATATATTCACCTCAGTGTCTGGATGTGGTATATTCACCTCAGTGTCTGGATGTGGTATATTCACCTCAGTGTCTGGATGTGGTATATTCACCTCAGTGTCTGGATGTATATTCATCATCTCAGTGTCTGGATGTGGTATATTCACCTCAGTGTCTGGATGTGGTATATTCACCTCAGTGTCTGGATGTGGTATATTCACCTCAGTGTGGTATATTCACCTCAGTGTCTGGATGTGGTATATTCACCTCAGTGTCTGGATGTGGTATATTCACCTCAGTGTCTGGATGTGGTATATTCATCTCAGTGTCTGGATGTGGTATATTCACCTCAGTGTCTGGATGTGGTATATTCACCTCAGTGTCTGGATGTGGTATATTCACCTCAGTGTCTGGATGTGGTATATTCACCTCAGTGTCTGGATGTGGTATATTCACCTCAGTGTGGTATATTCACCTCAGTGTCTGGATGTGGTATATTCACCTCAGTGTCTGGATGTGGTATATTCACCTCAGTGTCTGGATGTGGTATATTCACCTCAGTGTCTGGATGTGGTATATTCAGTGTCTGGATGTGGTATATTCACCTCAGTGTCTGGATGTGGTATATTCACCTCAGTGTCTGGATGTGGTATATTCACCTGTCTGGATGTGTATATTCACCTCAGTGTCTGGATGTGGTATATTCACCTCAGTGTCTGGATGTATATTCACCTCAGTGTCTGGATGTGGTATATTCACCTCAGTGTCTGGATGTATATTCACCTCAGTGTGGTATATTCACCTCAGTGTCTGGATGTGGTATATTCACCTCAGTGTCTGGATGTGGTATATTCACCTCAGTGTCTGGATGTGGTATATTCATCTCAGTGTCTGGATGTGGTATATTCATCTCAGTGTGGTATATTCACCTCAGTGTCTGGATGTGGTATATTCACCTCAGTGTCTGGATGTGGTATATTCACCTCAGTGTCTGGATGTGGTATATTCACCTCAGTGTCTGGATGTGGTATATTCACCTCAGTGTCTGGATGTGGTATATTCACCTCAGTGTCTGGATGTGGTATATTCACCTCAGTGTCTGGATGTGGTATATTCACCTCAGTGTCTGGATGTGGTATATTCACCTCAGTGTCTGGATGTGGTATATTCATCTCAGTGTGGTATATTCACCTCAGTGTCTGGATGTGGTATATTCACCTCAGTGTCTGGATGTGGTATATTCACCTCAGTGTGGTATATTCATCTCAGTGTGGTATATTCATCTCAGTGTGGTATATTCATCTCAGTGTCTGGATGTGGTATATTCACCTCAGTGTCTGGATGTGGTATATTCACCTCAGTGTCTGGATGTGGTATATTCACCTCAGTGTCTGGATGTGGTATATTCACCTCAGTGTCTGGATGTGGTATATTCACCTCAGTGTCTGGATGTGGTATATTCACCTCAGTGTCTGGATGTGGTATATTCACCTCAGTGTCTGGATGTGGTATATTCATCTCAGTGTCTGGATGTGGTATATTCATCTCAGTGTGGTATATTCACCTCAGTGTCTGGATGTGGTATATTCACCTCAGTGTCTGGATGTGGTATATTCACCTCAGTGTCTGGATGTGGTATATTCACCTCAGTGTCTGGATGTCTGGTATATTCACCTCAGTGTCTGGATGTGGTATATTCACCTCAGTGTCTGGATGTGGTATATTCACCTCAGTGTCTGGATGTGGTATATTCACCTCAGTGTCTGGATGTGGTATATTCACCTCAGTGTCTGGATGTGGTATATTCATCTCAGTGTCTGGATGTGGTATATTCATCTCAGTGTCTGGATGTGGTATATTCACCTCAGTGTCTGGATGTGGTATATTCACCTCAGTGTCTGGATGTGGTATATTCACCTCAGTGTCTGGATGTGGTATATTCACCTCAGTGTCTGGATGTGGTATATTCACCTCAGTGTCTGGATGTGGTATATTCACCTCAGTGTCTGGATGTGGTATATTCACCTCAGTGTCTGGATGTGGTATATTCACCTCAGTGTCTGGATGTGGTATATTCACCTCAGTGTCTGGATGTGGTATATTCACCTCAGTGTCTGGATGTGGTATATTCATCTCAGTGTCTGGATGTGGTATATTCACCTCAGTGTCTGGATGTGGTATATTCATCTCAGTGTCTGGATGTGGTATATTCATCTCAGTGTCTGGATGTGGTATATTCATCTCAGTGTGGTATATTCATCTCAGTGTCTGGATGTGGTATATTCACCTCAGTGTGGTATATTCATCTCAGTGTCTGGATGTGGTATATTCATCTCAGTGTCTGGATGTGGTATATTCACCTCAGTGTCTGGATGTGGTATATTCATCTCAGTGTCTGGATGTGGTATATTCACCTCAGTGTCTGGATGTGGTATATTCACCTCAGTGTCTGGATGTGGTATATTCACCTCAGTGTCTGGATGTGGTATATTCACCTCAGTGTCTGGATGTGGTATATTCACCTCAGTGTCTGGATGTGGTATATTCATCTCAGTGTCTGGATGTGGTATATTCACCTCAGTGTCTGGATGTGGTATATTCATCTCAGTGTCTGGATGTGGTATATTCATCTCAGTGTCTGGATGTGGTATATTCATCTCAGTGTGGTATATTCATCTCAGTGTCTGGATGTGGTATATTCACCTCAGTGTGGTATATTCATCTCAGTGTCTGGATGTGGTATATTCATCTCAGTGTCTGGATGTGGTATATTCACCTCAGTGTCTGGATGTGGTATATTCACCTCAGTGTCTGGATGTGGTATATTCACCTCAGTGTCTGGATGTGGTATATTCACCTCAGTGTGGTATATTCACCTCAGTGTCTGGATGTGGTATATTCACCTCAGTGTCTGGATGTGGTATATTCATCTCAGTGTGGTATATTCACCTCAGTGTCTGGATGTGGTATATTCACCTCAGTGTCTGGATGTGGTATATTCATCTCAGTGTCTGGATGTGGTATATTCATCTCAGTGTCTGGATGTGGTATATTCACCTCAGTGTCTGGATGTGGTATATTCACCTCAGTGTCTGGATGTGGTATATTCACCTCAGTGTCTGGATGTGGTATATTCATCTCAGTGTCTGGATGTGGTATATTCATCTCAGTGTCTGGATGTGGTATATTCACCTCAGTGTCTGGATGTGGTATATTCACCTCAGTGTCTGGATGTGGTATATTCACCTCAGTGTCTGGATGTGGTATATTCATCTCAGTGTCTGGATGTGGTATATTCACCTCAGTGTCTGGATGTGGTATATTCATCTCAGTGTGGTATATTCATCTCAGTGTCTGGATGTGGTATATTCACCTCAGTGTCTGGATGTGGTATATTCACCTCAGTGTCTGGATGTGGTATATTCATCTCAGTGTGGTATATTCACCTCAGTGTCTGGATGTGGTATATTCACCTCAGTGTGGTATATTCATCTCAGTGTCTGGATGTGGTATATTCACCTCAGTGTCTGGATGTGGTATATTCACCTCAGTGTCTGGATGTGGTATATTCATCTCAGTGTGGTATATTCACCTCAGTGTCTGGATGTGGTATATTCACCTCAGTGTCTGGATGTGGTATATTCACCTCAGTGTCTGGATGTGGTATATTCACCTCAGTGTCTGGATGTGGTATATTCACCTCAGTGTGGTATATTCACCTCAGTGTCTGGATGTGGTATATTCACCTCAGTGTCTGGATGTGGTATATTCATCTCAGTGTGGTATATTCACCTCAGTGTCTGGATGTGGTATATTCACCTCAGTGTCTGGATGTGGTATATTCATCTCAGTGTCTGGATGTGGTATATTCATCTCAGTGTCTGGATGTGGTATATTCACCTCAGTGTCTGGATGTGGTATATTCACCTCAGTGTCTGGATGTGGTATATTCACCTCAGTGTCTGGATGTGGTATATTCATCTCAGTGTCTGGATGTGGTATATTCATCTCAGTGTCTGGATGTGGTATATTCACCTCAGTGTCTGGATGTGGTATATTCATCTCAGTGTGGTATATTCATCTCAGTGTCTGGATGTGGTATATTCACCTCAGTGTCTGGATGTGGTATATTCACCTCAGTGTCTGGATGTGGTATATTCATCTCAGTGTGGTATATTCACCTCAGTGTCTGGATGTGGTATATTCACCTCAGTGTGGTATATTCATCTCAGTGTCTGGATGTGGTATATTCACCTCAGTGTCTGGATGTGGTATATTCACCTCAGTGTCTGGATGTGGTATATTCATCTCAGTGTGGTATATTCACCTCAGTGTCTGGATGTGGTATATTCACCTCAGTGTCTGGATGTGGTATATTCACCTCAGTGTCTGGATGTGGTATATTCACCTCAGTGTCTGGATGTGGTATATTCACCTCAGTGTCTGGATGTGGTATATTCACCTGGCCCACCTCTGGGTGCCTGTCGCTCAGATTCACCTGGCCCACCTTGAAGTGCCTGTCGCGCAGAGCACATGGCCCACCTTGAAGTGCCTGTCACGCAGAGCACATGGCCCACCTTGAAGTGCCTGTCACGCAGAGCACATGGCCCACCTTGAAGTGCCTGTCGCTCAGAGCACATGGCCCACCTTGAAGTGCCTGTCGCTCAGAGCACATGGCCCACCTTGAAGTGCCTGTCGCTCAGAGCACATGGCCCACCTTGAAGTGCCTGTCGCTCAGAGCACATGGCCCACCTTGAAGTGCCTGTCACGCAGAGTACATGGCCCACCTTGAAGTGCCTGTCACGCAGAGCACATGGCCCACCTTGAAGTGCCTGTCACGCAGAGCACATGGCCCACCTTGAAGTGCCTGTCACGCAGAGCACATGGCCCACCTTGAAGTGCCTGTCACGCAGAGCACATGGCCCACCTTGAAGTGCCTGTCACGCAGAGCACATGGCCCACCTTGAAGTGCCTGTCACGCAGAACACATGGCCCACCTTGAAGTGCCTGTCACGCAGAGCACATGGCCCACCTTGAAGTGCCTGTCACGCAGAGCACATGGCCCACCTTGAAGTGCCTGTCACGCAGAGCACATGGCCCACCTTGAAGTGCCTGTCACGCAGAGCACATGGCCCACCTTGAAGTGCCTGTCACGCAGAGCACATGGCCCACCTTGAAGTGCCTGTCACGCAGAGCACATGGCCCACCTTGAAGTGCCTGTCACGCAGAGCACATGGCCCACCTTGAAGTGCCTGTCACGCAGAGCACATGGCCCACCTTGAATCTCAGTAGAAGGGGTCAGCATTTTGACCATCATCTTCACTGTTTAAAACCTGGGTGTTTTATATTTTACAAAGCATGTCTTACCTTGTTTCCTAGCCACAATATGACCATATAAATAAAGCATGATCATTACACAGGTGCACCTTATGCTGGGGGACAATAAAAGGCCACTAAAATATGCAGTGTGCTGTATGGTATACACTCTGGGTGTTTCTGAGTCAGTGTAGGGAAGAGTGTCCTATATGGGATACACTCTGGGTGTTTGAGTCAGTGTAGGGAAGAGTGTCCTATATGGGATACACTCTGGGTGTTTGAGTCGGTGTGTCGTGTCCTATATGGGATACACTCTGGGTGTTTGAGTCGGTGTGTCGTGTCCTATATGGGATACACTCTGGGTGTTTGAGTCGGTGTGTCGTGTCCTATATGGGATACACTCTGGGTGTTTGAGTCGGTGTGTCGTGTCCTATATGGGATACACTCTGGGTGTTTGAGTCGGTGTGTCGTGTCCTGACCAAAAACACACTTTTAGGTTTAGACCTCAATCTTGTCTCCCATCTCTCCATCAGTGGAGGGAGAGAGAAGTCAGGGAAGGAGGGAGGGTGCTTGGCCTCAGTCTCCCTGACTGATGTATTTGGGAGGAGAGGAAAGGAGGGGAGCAGAGGGAAGAGGAGAAGGGGAGAGGAGGAGATCGGAAGGGAGGAGAGTGGAGAAGGGGAGAGGAGAGGAGGAGATCGGAAGGGAGGAGAGTGGAGAAGGGGAGAGGTGAGGAGATCGGAAGGGAGGAGAGTGGAGAAGGGGAGAGGAGGAGGAGATCGGAAGGGAGGAGAGTGGAGAAGGGGAGAGGAGAGGAGCGGAGGAGAGCAGAGGGAAGAGGAGAAGGGGAGAGGAGGAGATCGGAAGGGAGGAGAGTGGAGAAGGGGAGAGGAGAGGAGAGATCGGAATGGAGGAGAGTGGAGAAGGGGAGAGGAGAGGAGCGGAGGAGAGCAGAGGGAAGAGGAGAAGATCGGAAGGGAGGAGAGTGGATAAGGGGAGAGGAGATCGGAAGGGAGGAGAGTGGAGAAGGGGAGAGGAGCGGAGGAGAGCCGAGGGAAGAGGAGAAGATCGGAAGGGAGGAGAGTGGAGAAGGGGAGAGGAGAAGGGGAGAGGAGAAGGGGAGAGGAGATCGGAAGGGAGGAGAGTAAAGAAGGGGAGAGGAGCAGGGGAGAGGAGCAGGGGAGAGGAGCAGGGGAGAGGAGCAGGGGAGAGGAGCGGAGGAGAGCCGAGGAGGGGAGGAGGTGCTGAGGTAAACGGAAAAGCGAAGAGGAGCCCGACACTCACTTGTCAGCCTCACAGGATGAATGACCCAGAACCAGGGCTGACCACAAACGGCCTGGTCACAAGTTGTTCTACACTATATAGGGAACAAGTGCTATTTGAGATACAGCCCCAGGCTCAGTTTGGGGGGGGGGGGGTTGAACTGGCCAATGACAGTTGACATTGTTTTCTGGGCAGCCATCCAGAGAGCAGAGGTGGGTCAGCAACAGCCAAAACAAACAGCTGATGGACGAATGAGGAGCGAGAGTGGAGGTGGCTCTGATAAACGTGTTTGTTTCTGTTCTTCACACAGGGAAGAGGATGTTCAGGTCAGAGGCCAATGGTCTGATTCCTATACTGGTCAGACAGATCTGACTCGTCCTGGGAGGATTACGTGGTCGGTCAGTCAGAGAGAAAGATGGATTGTAAAAAATGGTTTGCAGTCAATGTCGGAGCTCAACTACCTAACCATTTAGATTCTTTGATCAATTTGCTATATATTATTATTATTATTATTATTATAATTATATAATTATTATTCTACATTATTTCAAAGCTATGTAGCCAAACAGTGATGCAAAATCTGTACATATGACCCTGGAATTAACATCCTATGACATCTTCTATACTGTTGGCTGACTGGGTGAGTCTGTTCTGATGGTCATTCCAGCCACGACACTACACTACACTAGGGTAATCATGTGCTGCCACCCAGTGGTTCTCTCGCTCATGTATTACCCTATTACTTACCCACAATGCAATGCAATTCAATGACCTCATGGGATTGTTTGTGGACAAAAAAAAACACACAAAAAAAGAGAGCTGCAGGGTTGGGTTTTTTCCCCAGTCATAACTACCACTGGCAGCGTTCCATGTCTCCATTATAAACAGGGACAGCTGTTCCCAGTCATAACTACCACTGGCAGCGTTCCATGTCTCCATTATAAACAGGGACAGCTGTTCCCAGTCATAACTACCACTGGCAGCGTTCCATGTCTCCATTATAAACAGGGACAGCTGTTCCCAGTCATAACTACCACTGGCAGCGTTCCATGTCTCCATTATAAACAGGGACAGCTGTTCCCAGTCATAACTACCACTGGCAGCGTTCCATGTCTCCATTATAAACAGGGACAGCTGTTCCCAGTCATAACTACCACTGGCAGCGTTCCATGTCTCCATTATAAACAGGGACAGCTGTTCCCAGTCATAACTACCACTGGCAGCGTTCCATGTCTCCATTATAAACAGGGACAGCTGTTCCCAGTCATAACTACCACTGGCAGCGTTCCATGTCTCCATTATAAACAGGGACAGCTGTTCCCAGTCATAACTACCACTGGCAGCGTTCCATGTCTCCATTATAAACAGGGACAGCTGTTCCCAGTCATAACTACCACTGGCAGCGTTCCATGTCTCCATTATAAACAGGGACAGCTGTTCCCAGTCATAACTACCACTGGCAGCGTTCCATGTCTCCATTATAAACAGGGACAGCTGTTCCCAGTCATAACTACCACTGGCAGCGTTCCATGTCTCCATTATAAACAGGGACAGCTGTTCCCAGTCATAACTACCACTGGCAGCGTTCCATGTCTCCATTATAAACAGGGACAGCTGTTCCCAGTCATAACTACCACTGGCAGCGTTCCATGTCTCCATTATAAACAGGGACAGCTGTTCCCAGTCATAACTACCACTGGCAGCGTTCCATGTCTCCATTATAAACAGGGACAGCTGTTCCCAGTCATAACTACCACTGGCAGCGTTCCATGTCTCCATTATAAACAGGGACAGCTGTTCCCAGTCATAACTACCACTGGCAGCGTTCCATGTCTCCATTATAAACAGGGACAGCTGTTCCCAGTCATAACTACCACTGGCAGCGTTCCATGTCTCCATTATAAACAGGGACAGCTGTTCCCAGTCATAACTACCACTGGCAGCGTTCCATGTCTCCATTATAAACAGGGACAGCTGTTCCCAGTCATAACTACCACTGGCAGCGTTCCATGTCTCCATTATAAACAGGGACAGCTGTTCCCAGTCATAACTACCACTGGCAGCGTTCCATGTCTCCATTATAAACAGGGACAGCTGTTCCCAGTCATAACTACCACTGGCAGCGTTCCATGTCTCCATTATAAACAGGGACAGCTGTTCCCAGTCATAATACCACTGGCAGCGTTCCATGTCTCCATTATAAACAGGGACAGCTGTTATCATAACTACCACTGGCAGCGTTCCATGTCTCCATTATAAACAGGGACAGCTGTTCCCAGTCATAACTACCACTGGCAGCGTTCCATGTCTCCATTATAAACAGGGACAGCTGTTCCCAGTCATAACTACCACTGGCAGCTTCCATGTCTCCATTATAAACAGGGACAGCTGTTCCCAGTCATAACTACCACTGGCAGCGTTCCATTCCATTCTCCATTAAAACGGTGGATTTGACAGCTGTTCCCAGTCATAACTACCACTGGCAGCGTTCCATGTCTCCATTATAAACAGGGACAGCTGTTCCCAGTCAGTACCACTGGCGCGTTCCATGTCTCCATTATAAACAGGGACAGCTGTTCCCAGTCATAACTTGTGGCAGCGTTCCATGTCTCCATTATAAACAGGGACAGCTGTTCCCAGTCATAACTACCACTGGCAGCGTTCCATGTCTCCATTATAAACAGGGACAGCTGTTCCCAGTCATAACTACCACTGGCAGCGTTCCATGTCTCCATTATAAACAGGGACAGCTGTTCCCAGTCATAACTACCACTGGCAGCGTTCCATGTCTCCATTATAAACAGGGACAGCTGTTCCCAGTCATAACTACCACTGGCAGCGTTCCATGTCTCCATTATAAACAGGGACAGCTGTTCCCAGTCATAACTACCACTGGCAGCGTTCCATGTCTCCATTATAAACAGGGACAGCTGTTCCCAGTCATAACTACCACTGGCAGCGTTCCATGTCTCCATTATAAACAGGGACAGCTGTTCCCAGTCATAACTACCACTGGCAGCGTTCCATGTCTCCATTATAAACAGGGACAGCTGTTCCCAGTCATAACTACCACTGGCAGCGTTCCATGTCTCCATTATAAACAGGGACAGCTGTTCCCAGTCATAACTACCACTGGCAGCGTTCCATGTCTCCATTATAAACAGGGACAGCTGTTCCCAGTCATAACTACCACTGGCAGCGTTCCATGTCTCCATTATCAGGGACAGCTGTTCCCAGTCATAACTACCACTGGCAGCGTTCCATGTCTCCATTATAAACAGGGACAGCTGTTCCCAGTCATAACTACCACTGGCAGCGTTCCATGTCTCCATTATAAACAGGGACAGCTGTTCCCAGTCATAACTACCACTGGCAGCGTTCCATGTCTCCATTATAAACAGGGACAGCTGTTCCCAGTCATAACTACCACTGGCAGCGTTCCATGTCTCCATTATAAACAGGGACAGCTTCCCAGTCATAACTACCACTGGCTCTGTATATAAACAGGGACAGCTGTTCCCAGTCATAACTACCACTGGCAGCGTTCCATGTCTCCATTATAAACAGGGACAGCTGTTCCCAGTCATAACTACCACTGGCAGCGTTCCATGTCTCCATTATAAACAGGGACAGCTGTTCCCAGTCATAACTACCACTGGCAGCGTTCCATGTCTCCATTATAAACAGGGACAGCTGTTCCCTTTCTCCACTTACCCATCCATGTCTCCATTATAAACAGGGACAGCTGTTCCCAGTCATAACTACCACTGGCAGCTTCCTTTCCATTATAAACAGGGACAGCTGTTCCCAGTCATAACTACCACTGGCAGCGTTCCATGTCTCCATTATAAACAGGGACAGCTGTTCCCAGTCATAACTACCACTGGCAGCGTTCCATGTCTCCATTATAAACAGGGACAGCTGTTCCCAGTCATAACTACCACTGGCAGCTTCCATGTCTCCATTATAAACTGGGACAGCTGTTCCCAGTCATAACTACCACTGGCAGCGTTCTGTCTCCATTATAAACCAGCTGTTCCCAGTCTAACTACCACTGGCAGCCCATGTCTCCATTATAAACAGGGACAGCTGTTCCCAGTCATAACTCCACTGGCAGCGTTCCATGTCTCCATTATAAACAGGGACAGCTGTTCCCAGTCATAACTACCACTGGCAGCGTTCCATGTCTCCATTATAAACACCTGTTCCCCATAACTACCAAGGCAGCTCCATGTCTCCATTATAAACAGGGACAGCTGTTCCCAGTCATAACTACCACTGGCTGCGTTCCATCCCATTATAAACAGGGACAGCTGTTCCCAGTCATAACTACCACTGGCAGCGTTCCATGTCTCCATTATAAACAGGGACAGCTTGTTCCCAGTCCATAACTACCACTACCACAGCGCTTCCATGTCTCCATTATAAACAGGGACAGCTGTTCCCAGTCATAACTACCACTGGCAGCGTTCCATGTCTCCATTATAAACAGGGACAGCTGTTCCCAGTCTAACTCCACTGGCAGCGTTCCATGTCTCCATTATAAACAGGGACAGCTGTTCCCAGTCATAACTACCACTGGCAGCGTTCCATTCTCCATTATAAACAGGGACAGCTGTTCTCCAAACTATCTCTGGCAGCGTTCTGTCTCCATTATAAACAGGGACCTGTTCCCAGTCATAACTACCACTGGCCCTTTCTGTCATCCATTATAAACAGGGACAGCTGTTCCCAGTCATAACTACCACTGGCAGCGTTCCATGTCTCCATTATAAACAGGGACAGCTGTTCCCAGTCATAACTACCACTGGCATTCCATGTCTCCATTATAAACAGGGACAGCTGTTCCCAGCCATAGTCATAACTACCCTGCACTGGCAGCTGTTCCATCATCCTCTACCATTTTCCTCCTCTGTCTCCATTATAAACAGGGACAGCTGTTCCAGTCATAACTACCACTGGCAGCGTTCCATGTCTCCATTATAAACAGGGACAGCTGTTCCCAGTCATAACTACCACTGGCAGCTTCCATGTCTCCATTATAAACAGGGACAGCTGTTCCCAGTCATAACTACCACTGGCAGCGTTCCATGTCTCCATTATAAACAGGGACAGCTGTTCCCAGTCATAACTACCACTGGCAGCGTTCCATGTCTCCATTATAAACCAGCTGTTCCCAGTCATAACTACCACTGGCAGCTTCCATGTCTCCATTATAAACAGGGACAGCTGTTCCCAGTCATAACTACCATTTTGAAAACAGGGACAGCTGTTCCCAGTCATAACTACCACTGGCAGCGTTCCATGTCTCCATTATAAACAGGGACAGCTGTTCCCAGTCATAACTACCACTGGCAGCGTTCCATGTCTCCATTATAAACAGGGACAGCTGTTCCCAGTCATAACTACCACTGGACAGCGTTCCATGTCTCCATTATAAACAGGGACAGCTGTTCCCAGTCATAACTACCACTGGCAGCGTTCCATGTCTCCATTATAAACAGGGACAGCTGTTCCCAGTCATAACTACCACTCAGCGTTCCATGTCTCCATTATAAACAGGGACCTGTTCCCATCATAACTACCACTGGCAGCTTCCATGTCTCCATTATAAACAGGGACAGCTGTTCCCAGTCATAACTACCACTGGCAGCGTTCCATGTCTCCATTATAAACAGGGACAGCTGTTCCCAGTCTTAACTACCACTGGCAGAGTTCCATGTCTCCATTATAAACAGGGACAGCTGTTCCCAGTCATAACTACCACTCAGCGATGTCAACAACTAAACAGGGACCTGTTCCCAGTCATAACTACCACTGGCTCCAAAACTCTTATAAACAGGGACAGCTGTTCCCAGTCATAACTACCACTGGCAGCGTTCCATGTCTCCATTATAAACAGGGACAGCTGTTCCCAGTCATAACTACCACTGGCAGCGTTCATGTCTCCATATAAACAGGGACAGCTGTTCCCAGTCATAACTACCACTGGCAGCGTTCCATGTCTCCATTATAAACAGGGACAGCTGTTCCCAGTCATAACTACCACTGGCAGCGTTCCATGTCTCCATTATAAACAGGGACAGCTGTTCCCTGTCATAACTACCACTGGACCGTTCCATGTCTCCATTATAAACAGGGACAGCTGTTCCCAGTCATAACTACCACTGGCAGCGTTCCATGTCTCCATTATAAACAGGGACAGCTGTTCCCAGTCATAACTACCACTGGCAGCGTTCCATGTCTCCATTATAAACAGGGACAGCTGTTCCCAGTCATAACTACCACTGGCAGCGTTCCATGTCTCCATCATAAACAGGGACAGCTGTTCCCAGTCATAACTACCACTGGTTCCATGTCTCCATTATAAACAGGGACAGCTGTTCCCAGTCATAACTACCACTGGCAGCTTCCATGTCTCCATTATAAACAGGGACAGCTGTTCCCAGTCATAACTACCACTGTCATAACTAAACCACTGGCAGCTTCCATGTCTCCATTATAAACAGGGACAGCTGTTCCCAGTCATAACTACCACTGGCAGCTTTCCATGTCTCCATTATAAACAGGGACAGCTGTTCCCAGTCATAACTACCACTGGCAGCTTCCATGTCTCCATTATAAACAGGGACAGCTGTTCCCAGTCATCTACCACTGGCAGCTGAACCATGTCTCCATTATAAACAGGGACTGCTCTTCCCAGTCATAACTACCACTGGCAGCGTTCCATGTCTCCATTATAAACAGGGACAGCTGTTGAGTCAAACTCCACTGGCAGCGTCCCAGAGTCTCCATATAAACAGGGACAGTGTTCCCAGTCATAACTACCACTGTCGTTCTCAAATAAACAGGGACAGCTGTTCCCAGTCATAACTACCACTGGCAGTTCCATGCTCTCCATTATAAACAGGGACAGCTGTTCCCAGTCATAACTACCACTGGCAGCGTTCCATGTCTCCATTATAAACAGGGACAGCTGTTCCCAGTCATAACTACCACTGGCCTGTGCTCCATTATAAACAGGGACAGCTGTTCCCAGTCATAACTACCACTGGCAGCCCATGTCTCCATTATAAACAGGGACAGCTGTTCCCAGTCATAACTACCACTGGCAGCGTTCCATGTCTCCATTATAAACAGGGACAGCTGTTCCCAGTCATAACTACCACTGGCAGCGTTCCATGTCTCCATTATAAACAGGGACAGCTGTTCCCAGTCATAACTACCACTGGCAGCGTTCCATGTCTCCATTATAAACAGGGACAGCTGTTCCCAGTCATAACTACCACTGGCACCTCCATGTCTCCATTATAAACAGGGACAGGTTCCCAGTCATAACTACCACTGGCAGCGTTCCCATGTCTCCATTATAAACAGGGACAGCTGTTCCCAGTCATAACTACCACTGGCAGCGTTCCATGTCTCCATTATAAACAGGGACAGCTGTTCCCAGTCATAACTACCACTGGCAGCCCATGTCATTATAAACAGGGCTCAGCCCAGTTCAAAACTGTCATAACTACCACTGGCAGCCCATGTCTCCATTATAAACAGGGACAGCTGTTCCCAGTCACGACTACCACTGGCAGCGTTCCATGTCTCCATTATAAACAGGGACAGCTGTTCCCAGGATAACACCACTGGCACCCCACCTCCATTATAAACAGGGATACCTGTTCCCAGGATAACTACCACTGGCAGCTTCTCCATGTCTCCATTATAAACAGGGACCTGATCCCAGTCATAACTACCACTGGCAGTTCCATGTCTGGATGTCAGCTGTTCCCAGTCATAACTACCACTGGCAGCGTTCCATGTCTCCATTATAAACAGGGACAGCTGTTCCCAGTCATAACTACCACTGGCAGCGTAAGTCTCCATTATAAACAGGGACAGCTGTTCCCAGTCATAACTACCACTGGCAATGTCTCCATTATAAACAGGGACAGCTGTTCCCAGTCATAACTACCACTGGCAGCGTTCCATGTCTCCATTATAAACAGGGACAGCTGTTCCCAGTCATAACTACCACTGGCAGCGTTCCATGTCTCCATTATAAACAGGGACAGCTGTTCCCAGTCATAACTACCACTGGCAGCGTTCCATGTCTCCATTATAAACAGGGACAGCTGTTCCCAGTCATAACTACCACTGGCAGCGTTCCATGTCTCCATTATAAACAGGGACAGCTGTTCCCAGTCATAACTACCACTGGCAGCGTTCCATGTCTCCATTATAAACAGGGACAGCTGTTCCCAGTCATAACTACCACTGGCAGCGTTCCATGTCTCCATTATAAACAGGGACAGCTGTTCCCAGTCATAACTACCACTGGCAGCGTTCCATGTGTCCATTATATATATTCTCACCGACTATATTCCATACATTATCCCCAAGTCCTTTTCACTGTGTATATTCCATACATTATCCCCAAGTCATTCTCAATGACTATATTCCATATATTATCCCCAAGTCATTCTCAATGACTGTATTCCATACATTATCCCCAAGTCCTTCTCTGACTATATTCCATACATTATCACCAAGTCATTCTGACTATATTCCATACATTATCCCCAAGTCCTTCTCACTGACTATTTAAATACATTATCCCCAAGTCTTCACTGACGATATTTCATTGTGATGTCATTATGGGGTATTGTGATGTCATTATGGGGTACTGTGAGGTCATTATCGGGTATTGTGAGGTAGATTGATGAGGGAAAAACATTAATTTAATCCATTTTAGAATAAGGCTGTAACGTAACAAAATGTGGAAAAAACGTCAAGGGGTCTGAATACTTTCTGAATGCTCTGTATACATTATTATGGTATGTATTACCTGTCGTGGCGATGCCTCCCAGCCCTGTACTGGGCAGCATCAGGTCCAGGAAGCTGCTGTGTTGTGACACCGTACGGTTGCCGCCGAAGTGCGTCGTGAAGTTATTTCGGTTCGGGGCAGACGTCATCCAGGGGTGGCGGCTGGTCTGTGATGAAGACGATGACGATGATGAAGGCGGCTGTCCGGGGAAGCTGAAGGAGTTATAGACGGCCCGTTGTTGAGGGTGATGTTGATGCATCTGGGAGAAGCAGTGATTACTAGAGAGCCCGGAGTTGGGCCCAGAGAAGAAGTGGTTACGGGGTATCAGCTCTCCAGGGGGACCAGGAGCAGCTACGGAGGAAAGGAGGGAGTGGTGGTGGTGGTGGGGGAAGGGACCTGGGGAGATGGACGGGAGGCTGTCCTGAACGTTGAGCTCCTTCTCTATCAGGTCCTCCAGGGCTTTACGGGTGATGTCGAAAGGATCGAATCCCAAGTCATCTTCTGACGTCTGTTGTTTGGATGAGCCGAAGCCGAAGGCTGCCTGCCAGTCTGTTGAGGACGATACTGGGATGGAATCTGGAGGAGAGAGATAGATATTAGTGATGTCAAATTTAACAGAAAAAGCTTTTAAAACGCCTATAATTAATACACCGGCTAGGCCGCCTCGCCACTAGCTAGGCCGCCTCGCCACTAGCTAGGCCGCCTCGCCACTAGCTAGGCCGCCTCGCCACTAGCTAGCCGCCTCGCCACTAGCTAGGCCTCCTCGCCACTAGCTAGGCCTCCTCTAGGCCTCCTCGCCACTAGCTAGGCCGCCTCGCCACTAGCTAGGCCGCCTCGCCACTAGCTAGGCCGCCTCGCCACTAGCTAGGCCGCCTCGCCACGAGCTAGGCCGCCTCGCCACGAGCTAGGCCGCCTCGCCACGAGCTAGGCCGCCTCGCCACTAGCTAGGCCGCCTCGCCACTAGCTAGGCCGCCTCGCCACTAGCTAGGCCGCCTCGCCACTAGCTAGGCCTCCTCGCCACTAGCTAGGCCTCCTCGCCACTAGCTAGGCCGCCTCGCCACTAGCTGGCCGCCGCCACTAGCTAGGCCGCCTCGCCACTAGCTAGGCCGCCTCGCCACTAGCTAGGCCGCCTCGCCACTAGCTAGGCCTCCTCGCCACTAGCTAGGCCGCCTCGCCACTAGCTAGGCCTCCTCGCCACTAGCTAGGCCGCCTCGCCACTAGCTAGGCCGCCTCGCCACTAGCTAGGCCGTCTCGTCTACGGCTAGGCCGCCTCGCCACTAGCTAGGCCGCCTCGCCACTAGCTAGGCCGTCTCGTCTACGGCTAGGCCTCCTCGCCACTAGCTAGGCCGTCTCGTCTACGGCTAGGCCGCCTCGCCACTAGCTAGGCCGCCTCGCCACTAGCTAGGCCGCCTCGCCACTAGCTAGGCCGCCTCGCCACTAGCTAGGCCGTCTCGTCTACGGCTAGACATTTGGACTCTCAAACCCCCAGTAAAATCAATTAGATTACATGATCAAAAAGAGTATAGATCTCCCATTTGTAACGTACACAGATAACAGAATAGATATACTTGTCATTTATATTGAGTTCCCACTGTACCTGAAGTGAAGAGGCTGTGTGGTTGGGGTGCAGTGGGCCAGGTGTCGTTGTTGTTATGTGTGGAGGTGCTGGGGAACCCACGGAGGCTGCTGGGGATGGGGTTAGGATGGCGATAGTTACTATTGTCAGAGAACAGAGACTGGGACTCGGCGGCAGCCCCCTGAAAGGGAGACCGGGTGGTCACACTGATGGGAACCACCTGGCTGGCTTTGGAGAAACCAGGAGGGCCGGAGAGGACAGGAGGGGGCGACGGAGAGTCACTGTCTGGGAGCTGGGGGAGGGAGGGAGGGAGGGAGGGAGGGAGGGAGGGAGGGGGAGGGGAGGGGGGAGGAGGGAGGGGGAGAGAGAGGGGAGAGAGGGGAAGAGAGAGAGGGGAGGAGAGAGGGGAAGAGAGAGGAGGGAAGAGAGAGAGGGGAAGAGAGAGAGGGAGAGAGAGAGGGGAGAGAGAGAGATGAGGGAGTGGGGAGAGAGAGAGATGAGGGAGTGGGGAGAGAGAGAGATGAGGGAGTGGGGAGAGAGAGAGATGAGGGAGTGGGGAGAGAGAGAGATGAGGGAGTGGGGAGAGAGAGAGATGAGGGAGTGGGGAGAGAGAGAGATGAGGGAGGGAGGAGAGAGAGAGATGTGGGAGGCAAGGGAGGAGAGAGAGATGTGGGAGGCGAGGGAGGAGAGGAGTGGGAGGAGGCAGAGGGAGATGAGGCAAGGGAGAGAGAGAGATGGGAGGCAAGGGAGGAGAGAGAGATGTGGGAGGCGAGGGAGGAGAGAAGGATGAGGGAGGAGAGAGAGATGAGGGGGAGGAGAGAGGGGGGGAGAGGGAGGGAGGAGAGGAGAGGAGGGAGGGAGGGAGGGAGGGAGGGAGGAGAGAGGGAGGGAGGGAGGGAGGGAGGGAGGGAGGGGAGGGAGGGAGAGGAGGAGGAGAGGAGGGAGGGAGGAGAGAGGGAGGGAGGGAGGAGAGAGGGAGGAGAGAGAGAGGACAGGGAGATGAGGGAGGAGAGAGAGGAGAGGGAGATGAGGGAGGAGAGAGAGGGAGGGAGGAGAGAGGAGAGAGAGAGAGAGGGGGGAGAGAGAGGGAGAGAGGGAGAGAGAGATGAGGGAGGGAGGGGAGAGAGAGAGAGATGAGGGAGGGAGGGGAGAGAGAGAGAGATGAGGGAGGGAGGAGAGAGAGAGATGTGGGAGGCGAGGGAGGAGAGAGATGTGGGAGGCGAGGGAGGAGAGAGAGATGTGGGAGGCGAGGGAGGAGAGTGAGATGAGGGGGAGAGAGGGAGGGAGGAGAGGGGGGAGGGAGGGAGGAGAGAGAGAGAGGGAGGAGAGGGGGGGGAGGAGAGAGGAGGAGGAGGGAGGGAGGAGAGAGGGAGGAGAGAGGAGGGAGGAGAGAGAGATGTGGGAGGCGAGGGGAGGAGAGAGAGATGTGGGAGGCGAGGAGGAGAGAGAGATGTGGGAGGCGAGGGAGGAGAGAAGGATGAGGGAGGAGAGGAGATGAGGGGGAGGAGAGGGGGAGGGAGGGAGGGAGGGAGGGGAGGGAGGAGAGAGGGAGGGAGGAGAGAGGGAGGGAGGGAGAGAGAGGGAGGGAGGAGAGAGGGAGGGAGGAGGGAGGGAGGAGAGGGAGGGAGGGAGGAGGGAGAGAGAGAGAGGGAGAGAGAGAGAGAGAGAGAGAGAGAGAGAGAGAGAGAGAGGAGAGAGGAGGGGAGAGGGAGGGAGGAGAGGAGGGAGGAGAGAGGGAGGAGGGAGGGAGGAGAGAGAGGGAGGAGAGAGAGAGAGAGGAGAGGAGAGAGAGGAGAGAGAGGAGAGAGGGAGAGAGAGAGGAGAGAGAGGAGAGGGAGATGAGGGAGGAGAGGAGAGGGAGGAGAGAGGAGAGAGGGAGGGAGGAGAGAGGGAGGAGAGAGAGGGAGGGAGGAGAGAGAGATGTGGGAGGCGAGGGAGGAGAGAGAGATGTGGGAGGCGAGGAGAGAGAGGATGAGGCGAGGGAGGAGAGGAGGGAGGGAGAGGAGAGAGGGAGGAGAGAGGGAGGGAGGAGGGAGGAGAGAGGGAGGGAGGAGAGAGGGAGGAGGAGAGGAGGGAGGAGAGGGGAGAGAGTGGAGGGAGGAGAGAGGGAGGAGAGAGGGAGGGAGGAGAGAGGGAGAAGAGAGGGAGGGAGGAGAGAGGGAGGAGAGAGGGAGGGAGGGAGAGAGGGAGAAGAGAGGGAGGGAGGAGAGAGAGAGAGAGAGGGAGATGAGGGAGGAGAGAGAGGGAGGGAGGGAGAGAGGGAGAGAGGGAGAGAGGAGAGAGGAGAGAGGGAGGGAGGAGGAGAGAGGGAGGAGAGAGAGGGAGGAGAGGAGGGAGGGAGAGAGAGGAGGGAGGAGAGAGGGAGGAGAGAGAGGGAGGGAGAGAGAGGGAGGAGGAGAGAGAGAGGGAGGAGAGAGAGAGGGAGGAGGAGAGAGAGAGGGAGGGAGAGAGAGGGAGGAGAGAGAGAGGGAGGAGAGAGAGAGGGAGGGAGAGAGAGAGGGAGGGAGAGAGAGGGAGGGAGAGAGAGCAATAATATTAGAATGAATAAACCAACACTGATTAGTTGTTGTTTTTTTATGAAGAATAATACTGACCAATGTGTAACAGCTTTTCAATCAAGATGTCTAGGAAGCAACAGATAGCTGCAGATTCCCATCTATCAAGTCTAAGGTCGAATAATAAAGACCGTCTTGGCATAACATTTTCCTAGCCCCTGAAAACTCTCCCATGTTCTCCATCTTACCAGGTTGTGACGTTCTGAGGAGTCCCCGTGTTGCGTGTCCCTGATCCTGGTGACCTCTGGCAGAGCGTCCCTGGGGCTGAAAGACACAGCAGCTCTGTTAGAACAACCATGGTGTGGAGAGAGAGGATGACCAGAGATTAAATTACACTACCGACAGGATGTGGACACCTGCTCGTCCAACATCTCATTCCATCACCATGAGCATTCATATGGAGTTGGTCCCCTCTTTGCTGCTATAACAGCCTCTACTCTTCTGGGAAGGCTTTCCACTAGATGTTGGAACGTTGCTGCTATAACAGCCTCCACTCTTCTGGGAAGGCTTTCCACTAGATGTTGGAACATTGCTGCTATAACAGCCTCCACTCTTCTGGGAAGGCTTTCCACTAGATGTAGGAACATTGCTGCTATAACAACCTCCACTCTTCTGGGAAGGCTTTCCACTAGATAACAGATAACAGCCACGCCAGTAGACAGCCTCCACTCTTCTGGGAAGGCTTTCCAGATAACAGCCAGCCTCCAGTAGACAGAAGACTAACAGCCAGATGTTGGAACATTGCGATAACAGCCACGCCAGTAGGCGAGAGATAAGAGCCACGCCAGTAGAACATTGAGATATAACAGCAACGCCAGTAGACAAGAGATAACAGCCACGAGTAACAGCATAACAGCCACTCCAAGTAGATGAGATATAACAGCAACGCCAGTAGATGAAGATAACAGCCAGCCAGTAGACGAGAGATAACAGCAACGCCAGTAGATGAGATATAACAGCAACACCAGTAGATGAGAGATAACAGCAACACCAGTAGACGAGAGATAACAGCAACACCAGTAGGTGAGAGATAACAGCCACGCCAGTAGGTGAGAGATAACAGCAACACCCGTAGAGAGATAACAGCAACACCAGTAGAGAGATAACAGCAACACCAGTAGAGAGATAACAGCAACACCAGTAGATGAGAGATAACAGCAACACCAGTAGAGAGATAACAGCAACACCAGTAGAGATAACAGCAACACCAGTAGATGAGAGATAACAGCAACACCAGTAGATGAGAGATAACAGCAACACCAGTAGATGAGAGATAACAGCAACACCAGTAGATGAGAGATAACAGCAACACCAGTAGACGAGAGATAACAGCAACACCAGTAGATAGAGATAACAGCAACGCCAGTAGAGATAAGCAACAGCACGCCAGTAGAGATAACAGCAACACCAGTAGATGAGAGATAACAGCAACACCAGTAGACGAGAGATAACAGCAACACCAGTAGACGAGAGATAACAGCAACACCAGTAGACGAGAGATAACCAGTAGAGCATCGAGGAGGTTTGAAGGAGTTGTTGCCCGGGAACAGGATAAATTAAAATTCTACTTCTCATGTTAGTCATTGTTCTTTGTGTGAAAACATTTCCAAATGGGGCCTTTAGAAAAGAAGCTGTGTGTAAAATTGGTTTGGGGAGTTAATGTCAGTGGATGGTTGTTAAAGACTGATACACACAAACAGAGCGATGGAGCGTCGTAGGTACTCGAAAGTGTTCGAGTGAAGTGTGTACGGCCCTTTCACCTTGGGGGGTCACGGCTTGAGGAGAAGGGCGAGAGGCCAGTCACAGAGCCCAGGCCAACGTCACGTTCTGGTCCGTCCGGTGTCGTGTGTTCAGAGTCCAAGCCGCCGCCGTTCGACGCGGGCTCTTACTGTGCTCCGATAGACCATTGGTCGTCTTCCCCGCGGGTTGTAACGCTGGCCACACGTCTTGTCCATGACTGTTGTTACTGTTGGATCTGTAGAGAAGGGGAGAGAGCGGGAAGGGACACGAGAGCGAGGGGGCGGGGGAGGGCGAAGGTGGGGAAGGTAGGGAAGGGGGTGAAGGGGGAAGAGAGAAAGAAGGCATAGTGAGTAATTGGGGGGAAGAGAAGGGAGACCAATGTACCACGAGTCAATCTCAGCTCTTCAAAAGACATCAGTCAAGCGTCAGGTATCAAAATGGATCCCAGGATAGTGTTTACCTCTAAAGAGCTTAGCCTACCTCTGTAAAGGTTTAGAGCTCTTAGCCTACCTCTGTAAAGGTTTAGAGCTCTTAGCCTACCCCTGTAAAAGTTTAGAGCTCCTAGCCTACCTCTGTAAAGAGCAGGGTTTAGAGCTCTTAGCCTACCTCTGTAAAGGTTTAGAGCTCTTAGCTTTAGAGCTCTTAGCCTACGTCTGTAAACAGCAGGGTTTAGAGCTCTTAGCCTTACCCCCCTGTAAAGAGCAGGGTTTAGAGCTCTTAGCCGGCCCCTGCAAAGGTTTAGAGCTCTTAGCCTACCCCTGCAAAGGTTTAGAGCTCTTAGCCTACCCTGTAAAGGTTTAGAGCTCTTAGCTTTAGAGCTCTTAGCCTACCCCTGCAAAGGTTTAAGCCTACCCCTGCAAAGGTTTAGAGCTCTTTAGCCTACCCCTGCAAAGGTTTAGAGCTCTTAGCCTACCCTCTGCAAAGGTTTAGAGCTCTTAGCCTACCCCTGCAAGGTTTAGAGCTCTTAGCCTACCCCTGCAAAGGTTTAGAGCTCTTAGCCTACCCCTGCAAAGGTTTAGAGCTCTTAGCCTACCTGCAAAGGTTTAGAGCTCTTAGCCTACCCCTGCAAAGGTTTAGAGCTCTTAGCCTACCCCTGCAAAGGTTTAGAGCTCTTAGCCTACCCCTGCAAAGGTTTAGAGCTCTTAGCCTACCCCTGCAAAGGTTTAGAGCTCTTAGCCTACCCCTGCAAAGGTTTAGAGCTCTTAGCCTACCCCTGCAAAGGTTTAGAGCTCTTAGCCTACCCCTGCAAAGGTTTAGAGCTCTTAGCCTACCCCTGCAAAGGTTTAGAGCTCTTAGCCTACCTTAGCTGCAAAAAGAGCAGGTTTAGAGCTCTTAGCCTACCTCTGTAAAGGTTTAGAGCTCTTAGCCTACCTCTGTAAAGGTTTAGAGCTCTTAGCCTACCTCTGTAAAGGTTTAGAGCTCTTAGAGCTTAGAGCTCTTAGCCTACCTCTGCAAACAGCTGGGTTTAGAGCTCTTGGTCGTCGGTTTAGAGCTCTCCCCCCCTGTGGTCTGGGTGGTAAAGCTGGGGTTCTGGTACAGATCCTGTAACAGCCTCTGTTCATACTCTTGATGCTTCCCTGCCTGACAGACAACAGAGCGACACAAAGGATCACGTTAGGAAGATAAAAACCTGCTGTGAAGTCTACTACAATCTTGGGACTCCATTTCAATTATCCTAGTTCATCGCATCCCATCTATTCGTCTCCTTCTCAAGCATTATTTGAGTAGAAGGTCCCAGGTCCCTCAAACCATTCCACAATGTGTTTTGAGAAGGAGGTAGGAGATAGCAGGGTGAATTGAGAAAGAGCCTTTCCTAAGTATTAAAATTGGTCATCTTACCTGCATCTCCTCTTTAGTGAAGCTGGCCGCATCGTCCCCCAGCTCGTGTAGATACATGCAGTCAGGTTTGGGACACCCCATGCTCTTCAGAAAGTAGCTGCAGTATTTCGTCGTCCCTAAAGAAGCCTGTAGAACACAACGACAGCTCGTTAGCTGCAGTACTTAGTCGTCCCTATAGAAGCCCGTAGAACAACGACAGTTCGTTAGCTGCAGTATTTGAGAGGAGGTCTCCCTACAGAAGCCAGTAGAACACAACGACAGTTCGCTGCAGTACTTAGTCGTCCCTAAAGAAGCCCGTAGAACAACGACAGCTTTAGCTGCAGTATTTCGTCGTCCCTAAAGAAGCCTGTAGAACAACGACAGTTCGTTAGCTGCAGTATTTCGTCGTCCCTAAAGAAGCCCGTAGAACAACGACAGCTCGTTAGCTGCAGTATTTCTCGTCCCTAAAGAAGCCTGTAGAACAACGACAGCTCCTGCAGTAAGAAGCCTGTAGAACAACGACAGCTCGTTAGCTGCAGTATTTAGTCGTCCCTAAAGAAGCCCGTAGAACAACGACAGTTCGTTAGCTGCAGTATTTCGTCGTCCCTACAGAAGCCAGTAGAACACAACGACAGTTCGTTAGCTGCAGTACTTAGTCGTCCCTAAAGAAGCCCGTAGAACAACGACAGCTCGTTAGCTGCAGTATTTAGTCGTCCCTAAAGAAGCCCGTAGAACAACGACAGTTCGTTAGCTGCAGTATTTCGTCGTCCCTAAAGAAGCCTGTAGAACAACGACAGTTCGTTAGCTGCAGTATTTCGTCATCCCTAAAGAAGCCCGTAGAACAACGACAGCTCGTTAGCTGCAGTATTTCGTCGTCCCTAAAGAAGCCTGTAGAACACAACGACAGCTCGTTAGCTGCAGTATTTCGTCGTCTCTATAGAAGCCTGTAGAACAACGACAGTTCGTTAGCTGCAGTACTTCGTCGTCCCTAAAGAAGCCTGTAGAACACAACGACAGTTCGTTAGCTGCAGTACTTCGTCGTCCCTAAAGAAGCCTGTAGAACACAACGACAGCTCGTTAGCTGCAGTACTTCGTCGTCCCTAAAGAAGCCTGTAGAACACAACGACAGCTCGTTAGCTGCAGTACTTAGTCGTCCCTACAGAAGCCAGTAGAACACAACGACAGTTCGTTAGGTCAAACTATGCACGAGATATCCACATGTACAACACGCTTGGCAATAATTCCCCAAGACAGGGACCTTGATTGAACGAGTAGAAAAGGGAAACGCCTTCATTTAGTCAAGAAAGTTCAAGTCAAACCGAGATGAAAAGTCGCTAACGCCTCAGGATAAACCTCTCCTGCTTTGGCAGCATTCAATCACGGACACTCTATTGTTGTTGTCTGACATCAAACTTGTCATTATGAAAAAGTATAAACAGTCTGGCCCAACCCGTCTGGGCGCGACGTCTCGGGACAGTCTGGCCCAACCCGTCTGGGCGCGAGGTCTCGGGACAGCCTGGCCCAACCCGTCTGGGCGAGACGTCTCGCCAGTCTGGCCCAACCCGTCTGGGTGCGACGTCTCGCCAGTCTGGCCCAACCCGTCTGGGTGCGACGTCTCGCCAGTCTGGCCCAACCAGTTTGGGCGCGACGTCTCGCCAGTCTGGCCCAACCAACAATGCTACACAATCTTTTTTTCGCACCCAAATAGAAATCGGTTTTAAAAATGTATTCAGGATATGTTAACTAAAATCAACTTTTATAGACAATGTTTTTTTTATCTTGTTAGCTAGCTATCCAGCTGGCTAGCCAGCTCACATAATTACCAGAACATATCTGACAACACTTTTTATTCACCATGACAACGATACCAACAACAGGGTCAAAGTTGAACGTCTCTTTCTCCTTGCCGGCTAAGCAGTGGCTATATTAAAAAGGGGAATGCCGACAAGAAAGAGGTAAAATAAAAATAAAAATGGGGCTGTTTGAAAAGATTTTAAAAATCACACAATTGTTTTTCAGCCAACATACAATAAATCCTGTGTGAAAGGTGTAGAAATTCACATCAGAGAAGCGGACATTTCAAACGTTAATCTAATACAGAGATGCGTATCGTTTTGTCCTGTGCCCAGACTAGAGATGCTTATTGTTTTGTCCTGTGCCCAGACTAGAGATGCTTATTGTTTTGTCCTGTGCCCAGACTAGAGATGCTTATTGTTTTGTCCTGTGCCCAAACTAGAGATGCTTATTGTTTTGTCCCGTGCCCAAACTAGAGATGCTTATTGTTTTGTCCCGTGCCCAGACTAGAGATGCTTATTGTTTTGTCCCGTGCCCAGACTAGAGATGCTTATTGTTTTGTCCCGTGCCCAGACTAGAGATGCTTATTGTTTTGTCCCGTGCCCAGACTAGAGATGCTTATTGTTTTGTCCCGTGCCCAGACTAGAGATGCTTATTGTTTTGTCCCGTGCCCAGACTAGAGATGCTTATTGTTTTGTCCCGTGCCCAGACTAGAGATGCTTATTGTTTTGTCCCGTGCCCAGACTAGAGATGCTTATTGTTTTGTCCCGTGCCCAGACTAGAGATGCTTATTGTTTTGTCCCGTGCCCAGACTAGAGATGCTTATTGTTTTGTCCTGTGCCCAGACTAGAGATGCTTATTGTTTTGTCCTGTGCCCAGACTAGAGATGCTTATTGTTTTGTCCTGTGCCCAGACTAGAGATGCTTATTGTTTTGTCCTGTGCCCAGACTAGAGATGCCAGACTAGAGATGCTTATTGTGTTGTCCTGTGCCCAGACTAGAGATGCCAGACTAGAGATGCTTATTGTTTTGTCCTGTGTCCAGACTAGAGATGCTTATTGTTTTGTCCTGTGCCCAGACTAGAGATGCTTATTGTTTTGTCCTGTGCCCAGACTAGAGATGCTTATCGTTTTGTCCTGTGCCCAGACTAGAGATGCTTATTGTTTTGTCCTGTGCCCAGACTAGAGATGCTTATCGTTTTGTCCTGTGCCCAGACTAGAGATGCTTATTGTTTTGTCCTGTGCCCAGACTAGAGATGCTTATTGTGTTGTCCTGTGCCCAGACTAGAGATGCTTATTGTTTTGTCCTGTGCCCAGACTAGAGATGCTTATTGTTTTGTCCTGTGCCCAGACTAGAGATGCTTATTGTTTTGTCCTGTGCCCAGACTAGAGATGCTTATTGTTTTGTCCTGTGCCCAGACTAGAGATGCTTATTGTTTTGTCCTGTGCCCAGACTAGAGATGCTTATTGTTTTGTCCTGTGCCCAGACTAGAGATGCTTATTGTTTTGTCCTGTGCCCAGACTAGAGATGCTTATTGTTTTGTCCTGTGCCCAGACTAGAGATGCTTATTGTTTTGTCCTGTGCCCAGACTAGAGATGCTTATTGTTTTGTCCTGTGCCCAGACTAGAGATGCTTATTGTTTTGTCCTGTGCCCAGACTAGAGATGCTTATTGTTTTGTCCTGTGCCCAGACTAGAGATGCTTATTGTTTTGTCCTGTGCCCAGACTAGAGATGCTTATTGTTTTGTCCTGTGCCCAGACTAGAGATGCTTATTGTTTTGTCCTGTGCCCAGACTAGAGATGCTTATTGTTTTGTCCTGTGCCCAGACTAGAGATGCTTATTGTTTGGTCCTGTGCCCAGACTAGAGATGCTTATTGTTTTGTCCTGTGCCCAGACTAGAGATGCCAGACTAGAGATGCTTATTGTGTTGTCCTGTGCCCAGACTAGAGATGCCAGACTAGAGATGCTTATTGTGTTGTCCTGTGCCCAGACTAGAGATGCTTTTTGTTTTGTCCTCTGCCCAGACTAGAGATGCTTATTGTGTTGTCCTGTGCCCAGACTAGAGATGCTTATTGTTTTGTCCTGTGTCCAGACTAGAGATGCTTATTGTTTTGTCCTGTGCCCAGACTAGAGATGCTTATTGTTTTGTCCTGTGCCCAGACTAGAGATGCCAGACTAGAGGTGCTTATTGTGTTGTCCTGTGCCCAGACTAGAGATGCTTATTGTTTTGTCCTGTGCCCAGACTAGAGATGCTTATTGACTAGATGTACATACCGTGGTATATTTTCCCAAACTTACCTTCAGTGTTCTGCCGTCTACTACTAGGTTGTTGACACACTGTATTGCTCTGAGGGCGTCTTCTGAGCGGATGTAAGTGACATAGGCACTGGCACTGGGACCCTTGGGGGACAAGACCAAGACAATCAATGGATCAATCAATGTGTTAATCAATCAATCAATGTACTTTATGTATTTTCATTGTACTGGTGTTATGGCTGTATATTGTGTTAGTAATACATTTCTAATGGACTCCATCAACCAACCAAATGCCATCAATTTAAACTACAACATTACTGTCAATCATCCTCTCCCACAGGACGTTCCCGCCCCCCTCATACCTGTGAGCCGGCGTATGAGGTGCTATTGTTGATGACTACTTTATGGACCTTCCCAAACTTCACAAAATACTCGGGTCTCTTTAGAATCTGGGACGGACAGAGAAAACAGAGGGGCTGTTGGGAAATGTAGTTTAGTCTACACATCAAAACATAACTGTTATAATCATGTTACAACAGGCAATTACGCTCCAAAACTGTTACAATAAGACAGTCAGAACGAGAAAATAATTTCCATGATTTCTGATCCGTTGTGTTGGTGGTTTCTGATCTGCAGTGAGGAGGTTTCTGATCCGTAGTGAGGAGGTTTCTGATCTGCAGTGAGGAGGTTTCTGATCTGCAGTGAGGAGGTTTCTGATCCGCAGTGAGGAGGTTTCTGATCCGCAGTGAGGAGGTTTCTGATCCGCAGTGAGGAGGTTTCTGATCCGCAGTGAGGAGGTTTCTGATCCGCAGTGAGGAGGTTTCTGATCCGCAGTGAGGAGGTTTCTGATCCGTAGTGAGGAGGTTTCTGATCTGCAGTGAGGAGGTTTCTGGTCTGCAGTGAGGAGGTTTCTGATCTGTAGTGAGGAGGTTTCTGATCTGTAGTGAGGAGGTTTCTGATCTGCAGTGAGGAGGTTTCTGGTCTGCAGTGAGGAGGTTTCTGATCTGTAGTGAGGAGGTTTCTGATCTGTAGTGAGGAGGTTTCTGATCTGTAGTGAGGAGGTTTCTGATCTGTAGTGAGGAGGTTTCTGATCCGTTATGTTGGTGGTTTCTGTGGAAGGAGTCCAGGGTAGTGAGAGGGGTAAAAGAGGGAAGTGGTTGGTTGTGTTGGTGGTTTCTGTGGCCCGAGCCGCTGGGCGACGATAGTTTTGACATTCTGGTCACTCTCCGTCCACTTCGACCAGAGCTCAAGACATCTCTTTGCAGCCTTTGTTTGACCAATGCTCCCTCCCTCCCTCCCTCCTCTCTCTCTCCCTTAAAGACTGAGTGAAACGATTGGCAGTAGCAGCTGTGTGATAATCAAACACCACTATATCAGGCCAGACAGAAACAACGAGGACAGACATGGGGGAAATGTTGCTGGTCGTGTGAAGTAGAAACAGCAGTGGCACGTGAGCAGACGGGGTTAAACCGTGAGAGGATGTGACAACAGAAAGGTGTTGTCATGTCCACTTCCAACAGCATCGTAAACTCAGTATCTTCCTGACACTTCATGTCCACTTCCAACAGCATCGTAAACTCAGTATCTTCCTGACACTTCATGTCCACTTCCAACAGCATTGTAAACTCAGTATCTTCCTGACACTTCCACTTCCAACAGCATCGTAAACTCAGTATCTCCCTGACACTTCATGTCCACTTCCAACAGCATTGTAAACTCAGTATCTTCCTGACACTTCATGTCCACTTCCAACAGCATTGTAAACTCAGTATCTTCCTGACACTTCATGTCCAATTCCACTTCAAACAGCATCGTAAACTCAGTATCTTCCTGACACTTCATGTCCACTTCCAACAGCATCGTAAACTCAGTATCTTCCTGACACTTCATGTCCACTTCCAACAGCATCGTAAACTCAGTATCTCCCTGACACTTCATGTCCACTTCCAACAGCATCGTAAACTCAGTATCTTCCTGACACTTCCACTTCCAACAGCATCGTAAACTCAGTATCTTCCTGACACTTCATGTCCAATTCCAACAGCATTGTAAACTCAGTATCTTCCTGACACTTCATGTCCAATTCCAACAGCATCGTAAACTCAGTATCTTCCTGACACTTCCACTTCCAACAGCATCGTAAACTCAGTATCTTCCTGACACTTCATGTCCAATTCCAACAGCATCGTAAACTCAGTATCTTCCTGACACTTCATGTCCAATTCCAACAGCATCGTAAACTCAGTATCTTCCTGACGCTTCATGTCCAATTCCAACAGCATCGTAAACTCAGTATCTTCCTGACACTTCATGTCCAATTCCAACAGCATCGTAAACTCAGTATCTTCCTGACACTTCCACTTCCAACAGCATCGTAAACTCAGTATCTTCCTGACACTTCCACTTCCAACAGCATCGTAAACTCAGTATCTTCCTGACACTTCCAATTCCAACAGCATCGTAAACTCAGTATCTTCCTGACACTTCCAATTCCAACAGCATCGTAAACTCAGTATCTTCCTGACACTTCATGTCCAATTCCAACAGCATCGTAAACTCAGTATCTTCCTGACACTTCCACTTCCAACAGCATCGTAAACTCAGTATCTTCCTGACACTTCATGTCCAATTCCAACAGCATCGTAAACTCAGTATCTTCCTGACACTTCATGTCCAATTCCAACAGCATCGTAAACTCAGTATCTTCCTGACACTTCATGTCCAATTCCAACAGCATCGTAAACTCAGTATCTTCCTGACACTTCATGTCCACTTCCAACAGCATCGTAAACTCAGTATCTTCCTGACACTTCATGTCCAATTCCAACAGCATCGTAAACTCAGTATCTTCCTGACACTTCATGTCCACTTCCAACAGCATCGTAAACTCAGTATCTTCCTGACACTTCATGTCCAATTCCAACAGCATCGTAAACTCAGTATCTTCCTGACACTTCCAATTCCAACAGCATCGTAAACTCAGTATCTTCCTGACACTTCATGTCCACTTCCAATTCCAACAGCATCGTAAACTCAGTATCTTCCTGACACTTCCAATTCCAACAGCATCGTAAACTCAGTATCTTCCTGACACTTCCAATTCCAACAGCATCGTAAACTCAGTATCTTCCTGACACTTCCAATTCCAACAGCATCGTAAACTCAGTATCTTCCTGACACTTCCAATTCCAACAGCATCGTAAACTCAGTATCTTCCTGACACTTCCACTTCCAACAGCATCGTAAACTCAGTATCTTCCTGACACTTCATGTCCACTTCCAATTCCAACAGCATCGTAAACTCAGTATCTTCCTGACACTTCATGTCCAATTCCAACAGCATCGTAAACTCAGTATCTTCCTGACACTTCCAATTCCAACAGCATCGTAAACTCAGTATCTTCCTGACACTTCATGTCCACTTCCAATTCCAACAGCATCGTAAACTCAGTATCTTCCTGACACTTCCAATTCCAACAGCATCGTAAACTCAGTATCTTCCTGACACTTCCAATTCCAACAGCATCGTAAACTCAGTATCTTCCTGACACTTCCAATTCCAACAGCATCGTAAACTCAGTATCTTCCTGACACTTCCAATTCCAACAGCATCGTAAACTCAGTATCTTCCTGACACTTCCAATTCCAACAGCATCGTAAACTCAGTATCTTCCTGACACTTCATGTCCACTTCCAATTCCAACAGCATCGTAAACTCAGTATCTTCCTGACACTTCCAATTCCAACAGCATCGTAAACTCAGTATCTTCCTGACACTTCCAATTCCAACAGCATCGTAAACTCAGTATCTTCCTGACACTTCCACTTCCAACAGCATCGTAAACTCAGTATCTTCCTGACACTTCATGTCCAATTCCAACAGCATCGTAAACTCAGTATCTTCCTGACACTTCCACTTCCAACAGCATCGTAAACTCAGTATCTTCCTGACACTTCCACTTCCAACAGCATCGTAAACTCAGTATCTCCCTGACACTTCATGTCCACTTCCAACAGCATTGTAAACTCAGTATCTTCCTGACACTTCATGTCCACTTCCAACAGCATTGTAAACTCAGTATCTTCCTGACACTTCATGTCCAATTCCACTTCACAGCATCGTAAACTCAGTATCTTCCTGACACTTCATGTCCACTTCCAACAGCATCGTAAACTCAGTATCTTCCTGACACTTCATGTCCACTTCCAACAGCATCGTAAACTCAGTATCTTCCTGACACTTCCACTTCCAACAGCATCGTAAACTCAGTATCTTCCTGACACTTCATGTCCAATTCCAACAGCATCGTAAACTCAGTATCTTCCTGACACTTCATGTCCAATTCCAACAGCATCGTAAACTCAGTATCTTCCTGACACTTCATGTCCACTTCCAACAGCATCGTAAACTCAGTATCTTCCTGACACTTCATGTCCAATTCCAACAGCATCGTAAACTCAGTATCTTCCTGACACTTCATGTCCAATTCCAACAGCATCGTAAACTCAGTATCTTCCTGACGATTCATGTCCACTTCCAACAGCATCGTAAACTCAGTATCTTCCTGACACTTCATGTCCACTTCCAACAGCATCGTAAACTCAGTATCTTCCTGACACTTCCACTTCCAACAGCATCGTAAACTCAGTATCTTCCTGACACTTCATGTCCAATTCCAACAGCATCGTAAACTCAGTATCTTCCTGACACTTCCCAATTCCAACAGCATTCGTAAACTCAGTATCTTCCTGACACTTCATGTCCAATTCCAACAGCATCGTAAACTCAGTATCTTCCTGACACTTCCAATTCCAACAGCATCGTAAACTCAGTATCTTCCTGACACTTCCAATTCCAACAGCATCGTAAACTCAGTATCTTCCTGACACTTCCAATTCCAACAGCATCGTAAACTCAGTATCTTCCTGACACTTCCAATTCCAACAGCATCGTAAACTCAGTATCTTCCTGACACTTCATGTCCAATTCCAACAGCATCGTAAACTCAGTATCTTCCTGACACTTCCAATTCCAACAGCATCGTAAACTCAGTATCTTCCTGACACTTCCAATTCCAACAGCATCGTAAACTCAGTATCTTCCTGACACTTCATGTCCAATTCCAACAGCATCGTAAACTCAGTATCTTCCTGACACTTCATGTCCAATTCCAACAGCATCGTAAACTCAGTATCTTCCTGACACTTCATGTCCACTTCCAACAGCATCGTAAACTCAGTATCTTCCTGACACTTCATGCATCGTAAACTCAGTCCAATTCCAACAGCATCGTAAACTCAGTATCTTCCTGACACTTCATGTCCACTTCCAACAGCATCGTAAACTCAGTATCTTCCTGACACTTCATGTCCAATTCCAACAGCATCGTAAACTCAGTATCTTCCTGACACTTCCAATTCCAACAGCATCGTAAACTCAGTATCTTCCTGACACTTCATGTCCACTTCCAATTCCAACAGCATCGTAAACTCAGTATCTTCCTGACACTTCCAATTCCAACAGCATCGTAAACTCAGTATCTTCCTGACACTTCATGTCCACTTCCAACAGCATCGTAAACTCAGTATCTTCCTGACACTTCCAATTCCAACAGCATCGTAAACTCAGTATCTTCCTGACACTTCCAATTCCAACAGCATCGTAAACTCAGTATCTTCCTGACACTTCCACTTCCAACAGCATCGTAAACTCAGTATCTTCCTGACACTTCATGTCCAATTCCAACAGCATCGTAAACTCAGTATCTTCCTGACACTTCCACTTCCAACAGCATCGTAAACTCAGTATCTTCCTGACACTTCCACTTCCAACAGCATCGTAAACTCAGTATCTCCCTGACACTTCATGTCCACTTCCAACAGCATTGTAAACTCAGTATCTTCCTGACACTTCATGTCCACTTCCAACAGCATTGTAAACTCAGTATCTTCCTGACACTTCATGTCCAATTCCACTTCAAACAGCATCGTAAACTCAGTATCTTCCTGACACTTCATGTCCACTTCCAACAGCATCGTAAACTCAGTATCTTCCTGACACTGTCACTGTCCACTTCCAACAGCATCGTAAACTCAGTATCTTCCTGACACTTCCACTTCCAACAGCATCGTAAACTCAGTATCTTCCTGACACTTCATGTCCAATTCCAACAGCATCGTAAACTCAGTATCTTCCTGACACTTCATGTCCAATTCCAACAGCATCGTAAACTCAGTATCTTCCTGACACTTCATGTCCACTTCCAACAGCATCGTAAACTCAGTATCTTTCTGACACTTCATGTCCAATTCCAACAGCATCGTAAACTCAGTATCTTCCTGACGCTTCATGTCCAATTCCAACAGCATCGTAAACTCAGTATCTTCCTGACACTTCATGTCCACTTCCAACAGCATCGTAAACTCAGTATCTTCCTGACACTTCATGTCCAATTCCAACAGCATCGTAAACTCAGTATCTTCCTGACACTTCCACTTCCAACAGCATCGTAAACTCAGTATCTTCCTGACACTTCATGTCCAATTCCAACAGCATCGTAAACTCAGTATCTTCCTGACACTTCCAATTCCAACAGCATCGTAAACTCAGTATCTTCCTGACACTTCATGTCCACTTCCAATTCCAACAGCATCGTAAACTCAGTATCTTCCTGACACTTCCAATTCCAACAGCATCGTAAACTCAGTATCTTCCTGACACTTCCAATTCCAACAGCATCGTAAACTCAGTATCTTCCTGACACTTCCAATTCCAACAGCATCGTAAACTCAGTATCTTCCTGACACTTCCAATTCCAACAGCATCGTAAACTCAGTATGTTCCTGACACTTCATGTCCAATTCCAACAGCATCGTAAACTCAGTATCTTCCTGACACTTCCACTTCCAACAGCATCGTAAACTCAGTATCTTCCTGACACTTCATGTCCAATTCCAACAGCATCGTAAACTCAGTATCTTCCTGACACTTCATGTCCACTTCCAACAGCATCGTAAACTCAGTATCTTCCTGACACTTCATGTCCAATTCCAACAGCATCGTAAACTCAGTATCTTCCTGACACTTCATGTCCACTTCCAACAGCATCGTAAACTCAGTATCTTCCTGACACTTCATGTCCAATTCCAACAGCATCGTAAACTCAGTATCTTCCTGACACTTCATGTCCACTTCCAACAGCATCGTAAACTCAGTATCTTCCTGACACTTCATGTCCAATTCCAACAGCATCGTAAACTCAGTATCTTCCTGACACTTCCAATTCCAACAGCATCGTAAACTCAGTATCTTCCTGACACTTCATGTCCACTTCCAACAGCATCGTAAACTCAGTATCTTCCTGACACTTCCAATTCCAACAGCATCGTAAACTCAGTATCTTCCTGACACTTCCAATTCCAACAGCATCGTAAACTCAGTATCTTCCTGACACTTCCAATTCCAACAGCATCGTAAACTCAGTATCTTCCTGACACTTCCAATTCCAACAGCATCGTAAACTCAGTATCTTCCTGACACTTCCACTTCCAACAGCATCGTAAACTCAGTATCTTCCTGACACTTCATGTCCACTTCCAATTCCAACAGCATCGTAAACTCAGTATCTTCCTGACACTTCATGTCCAATTCCAACAGCATCGTAAACTCAGTATCTTCCTGACACTTCCAATTCCAACAGCATCGTAAACTCAGTATCTTCCTGACACTTCATGTCCACTTCCAATTCCAACAGCATCGTAAACTCAGTATCTTCCTGACACTTCCAATTCCAACAGCATCGTAAACTCAGTATCTTCCTGACACTTCCAATTCCAACAGCATCGTAAACTCAGTATCTTCCTGACACTTCCAATTCCAACAGCATCGTAAACTCAGTATCTTCCTGACACTTCCAATTCCAACAGCATCGTAAACTCAGTATCTTCCTGACACTTCATGTCCACTTCCAATTCCAACAGCATCGTAAACTCAGTATCTTCCTGACACTTCCAATTCCAACAGCATCGTAAACTCAGTATCTTCCTGACACTTCCAATTCCAACAGCATCGTAAACTCAGTATCTTCCTGACACTTCCAATTCCAACAGCATCGTAAACTCAGTATCTTCCTGACACTTCCAATTCCAACAGCATCGTAAACTCAGTATCTTCCTGACACTTCCACTTCCAACAGCATCGTAAACTCAGTATCTTCCTGACACTTCATGTCCAATTCCAACAGCATCGTAAACTCAGTATCTTCCTGACACTTCCACTTCCAACAGCATCGTAAACTCAGTATCTTCCTGACACTTCCACTTCCAACAGCATCGTAAACTCAGTATCTTCCTGACACTTCATGTCCAATTCCAACAGCATCGTAAACTCAGTATCTTCCTGACACTTCATGTCCACTTCCAACAGCATCGTAAACTCAGTATCTCCCTGACACTTCCAATTCCAACAGCATCGTAAACTCAGTATCTCCCTGACACTTCCAATTCCAACAGCATCGTAAACTCAGTATCTTCCTGACACTTCCACTTCCAACAGCATCGTAAACTCAGTATCTTCCTGACACTTCATGTCCAATTCCAACAGCATCGTAAACTCAGTATCTTCCTGACACTTCATGTCCACTTCCAACAGCATCGTAAACTCAGTATCTTCCTGACACTTCCAATTCCAACAGCATCGTAAACTCAGTATCTTCCTGACACTTCCAATTCCAACAGCATCGTAAACTCAGTATCTTCCTGACACTTCCAATTCCAACAGCATCGTAAACTCAGTATCTTCCTGACACTTCATGTCCACTTCCAACAGCATCGTAAACTCAGTATCTTCCTGACACTTCCAATTCCAACAGCATCGTAAACTCAGTATCTTCCTGACACTTCCAATTCCAACAGCATCGTAAACTCAGTATCTTCCTGACACTTCCAATTCCAACAGCATCGTAAACTCAGTATCTTCCTGACACTTCCACTTCCAACAGCATCGTAAACTCAGTATCTTCCTGACACTTCATGTCCACTTCCAATTCCAACAGCATCGTAAACTCAGTATCTTCCTGACACTTCATGTCCAATTCCAACAGCATCGTAAACTCAGTATCTTCCTGACACTTCCAATTCCAACAGCATCGTAAACTCAGTATCTTCCTGACACTTCATGTCCACTTCCAACAGCATCGTAAACTCAGTATCTTCCTGACACTTCCAATTCCAACAGCATCGTAAACTCAGTATCTTCCTGACACTTCCAATTCCAACAGCATCGTAAACTCAGTATCTTCCTGACACTTCCAATTCCAACAGCATCGTAAACTCAGTATCTTCCTGACACTTCCAATTCCAACAGCATCGTAAACTCAGTATCTTCCTGACACTTCATGTCCACTTCCAACAGCATCGTAAACTCAGTATCTTCCTGACACTTCCAATTCCAACAGCATCGTAAACTCAGTATCTTCCTGACACTTCCAATTCCAACAGCATCGTAAACTCAGTATCTTCCTGACACTTCCAATTCCAACAGCATCGTAAACTCAGTATCTTCCTGACACTTCCAATTCCAACAGCATCGTAAACTCAGTATCTTCCTGACACTTCCACTTCCAACAGCATCGTAAACTCAGTATCTTCCTGACACTTCATGTCCACTTCCAACAGCATCGTAAACTCAGTATCTTCCTGACACTTCCACTTCCAACAGCATCGTAAACTCAGTATCTTCCTGACACTTCCACTTCCAACAGCATCGTAAACTCAGTATCTTCCTGACACTTCATGTCCAATTCCAACAGCATCGTAAACTCAGTATCTTCCTGACACTTCATGTCCACTTCCAACAGCATCGTAAACTCAGTATCTCCCTGACACTTCCAATTCCAACAGCATCGTAAACTCAGTATCTTCCTGACACTTCCAATTCCAACAGCATCGTAAACTCAGTATCTTCCTGACACTTCCACTTCCAACAGCATCGTAAACTCAGTATCTTCCTGACACTTCCAATTCCAACAGCATCGTAAACTCAGTATCTTCCTGACACTTCATGTCCACTTCCAACAGCATCGTAAACTCAGTATCTCCCTGACACTTCCAATTCCAACAGCATCGTAAACTCAGTATCTCCCTGACACTTCCAATTCCAACAGCATCGTAAACTCAGTATCTTCCTGACACTTCCAATTCCAACAGCATCGTAAACTCAGTATCTTCCTGACACTTCATGTCCACTTCCAACAGCATCGTAAACTCAGTATCTTCCTGACACTTCCAATTCCAACAGCATCGTAAACTCAGTATCTTCCTGACACTTCCAATTCCAACAGCATCGTAAACTCAGTATCTTCCTGACACTTCATGTCCACTTCCAACAGCATCGTAAACTCAGTATCTTCCTGACACTTCATGTCCACTTCCAACAGCATTGTAAACTCAGTATCTTCCTGACACTTCATGTCCAATTCCAACAGCATCGTAAACTCAGTATCTTCCTGACACTTCATAGACACATCATTTTTTTTTCTTTCTGTGAACAGATGAATGTTGGTGTCTTGTCTATTTGTGTGGAGGGTTGTTGCTATGACGATCATCCGGGACCACACCGGAACACGCATCGTTGTTCAGTTGTCCTGTACTTATTCCACTTGTTGTTGTGGTGTGGGAAATTAGCAAACAGAAACTCAGTGATGCCTAGAAGCCAAATAGACCAACTAGCTAGTACACACAGATTCCAGACAAACCAGATTCCAGACAAACAACAGCATCGTATTTTTCCCCCTAGAGATTTTAGACAAGGTCTTTTATTCTTGTGTTGTTGGGTTCAACAGCAAAACCCTCCTGTTGTACATTATACTAACAGAGGAAACTGCTCCAGCTTTCTGTTAATGAAGCTTTTCACAACACTGAATAAATCACCAACTAGTGTGATTCTACATGAGGTTTAGTGATGAAATATTCCTGACACCTTTATAACAGCATCCCAGTGGGGATACAAAGCATATTACCCACAAGCCTTACTTTAAATCAAATTGGATTTTTCCAACATGCGCTGAATACAACCTTACACTGAAATGTTTACTTACGAGTCCCGATCCAACAATGCAGTTTTCCTGAAAAATACAGATAAGAATAAGAAATCAGAATCTAACTTCCAAGAAATTAAAGAGCTTCCTGACACTTCCAATTCCAACAATAGGCTATATACAGGGGTAACAGCATCGTATAGAGTCAATCTTCCTGAGGCTATATACAGGGGGTACCATAGAGTCAATGTGGAGGCTAAACTCAGGGGGTCCCTGACATAGAGTCAATGTGGAGGCTATATCTTCAGGGTACTTCCAGAGTCAATGTGGAAACTATATCTTCCTGACAGGGGGTACTGGTACAGAGTCAACTGTGGAGGCTATATACAGGGGGTACTGGTATCAGAGTCAATGTGGAACAGCTATATACAGGGGGTTCCTGACAGAGTCATGTCCATTCAACAGCATATATACACTCAGTATCTTCCTGACAGAGTCAATGTGGAGGCTCATATACAGGGGGTCCAGCAGAGTCAATGTGGAGGCTAATACAGGGGATACTCAGTATCAGAGTCAATGTGGAGGCTATATACAGGGGGTTCACAATTCCAACAGTCAATGTGGAGGCTAGTATCTTCCTGACACTTACAGAGTCAACAGCATGGAGGCTCAGTATACTTCCCAACAGCATGATACTTCCTGGTCAGAGTCCAATGTGCAGGCTAAACTCAGTATCTTCACTTCAATGTCCAGGCTATATACAGCATACTGGTAAGAGTCAGTATCTTCCTGAGGCTTCCAATTCAACAGCACTGGTAAGAGTCAGTATCTTCCTGACACTTCCAATTCAACAGCAGGCTATACTCAGTATCTTCCTGACACTTCCAGTCAATGTGGAGGCATAAACTCAGTATCTTCCTGACCTTCATGTCCACAGAGTCAATCTTCCTGAGGCTAACAGCAGGGGGTAAACTCAGTATCTTCCTGAGTCAACAGCATGTAAACCAGGCTATATACAGCATACCGTACAGAGTCAATTCCAACAGTAGGCTTCCTGACACTTCACCAATTCAGAGTCAATGTGGAACTCAGTATCTTCCTGACAGAGTCAATGTGGAGGCTATATACAGGGGGTACTTCCAATTCCAACAGCATACAGAGTCAATCCTGGAGGCTATATACAAACAGCATAAGTAAACAGTAGTCAATGTGGAGGCTATATACAGGGGGATACTGGTCCAGAGTCCAACAGCAGGCTATACTCAGTATCTTCCTGAGTCAATGTGGAACAGCTATATACTCAGTATCTTCCTGACAGAGTCAATTCCAACAGCATATAAACTCAGTATCTTCCAGAGTCAATGTGGAGGCTTCCAACAGGGGGTACGTAAACAGATCTTCCTGACACTTATTCCAACAGCATCGTAAACTCAGTATCTTCCTGAGGCTATCCATTCCAACAGCATCGTAAACTCAGTATCTTCCTGACACTTCCAATTCCAACAGAGTCAACTCAGGATCTTCCTGACACTTCCATGCATCGTCCAGTATCTTCCTGGTACAGAGTCATGTGGACTCAGTATCTTCCTGAACTTACAGAGTCAACTTCCAAACTAGTATCTTCCTGAACTGGTACAGATCTCCTGACAGTCAATGTGGAGTATCTTCCTATACAGGGGGAACTCAGTATCTCCTGAGTCAATTCCAATTCCAACAGCATCGTAAACTCAGATCTTCCTGAGGCACTATACAGGGGGTCCAACAGCATCAAACTCAGATCTTCCAATACAGGGTAAACTCAGTATCACACTTCCAACAGCAATGTGGAATACTCAGGGGTCTTCCTGACAGAGTCATGTCCACTTAACAGCATCGTAAACTCAGTATCTTCCTGAGTCACTTCATGTCCAGCATCGTAAACTCAGTATATTCCAACAGCATCGTAAAGTCAATCTTCCTGACACTTCCAATTCCAACAGCATCGTAAACAGAGTCAATTCCAACAGAGGCTATTCCAGGGGTATTCCAACAGCAGTCAAACTCAGTATCTTCCTGACAGGGGTCCATTATTCCAACAGTCATGTGGACTCAGTATCTTCCTGACACTTCCAGAGTCCAACAGCATCTAAACTCAGTATCTTCCTGACAGAGTCAATTCCAACAGCTATATATCTTCCTGCAGGGTACTTCCAACAGCATCGTAAACTCAGTATCTTCCTGAGTCAATGTGGAGGCTATAACAGCATCGTAAACTCAGTATCTTCCTGACACTTCTGTCCAGAGTCCAACAGCAGGCTAAACTCAGTATCTTCCTGACAGAGTCAATGTGGAGGCTATATACAGGGGGTTCCAATGACAGAGTCAATTCCAATGGAACAGCATCGTAAACTCAGTATCTTCCTGGTACAGAGTCAATTCCTAACAGCATCTTCCTGTAAGAGTCAGTATCTTCCTGACACTTCCAACTTCCAACAGCATGTGGACTCAGTATCTTCCTGAACTGGTCAGAGTCAATTCCAACAGCATCGTAAACTCAGTATCTTCCTGACACTTCCAGGCTTCCAACAGCATACACTCAATCTTCCTGAGGCTTATTCCAACAGGGGTAAACTCAGAGTCAATCCAACAGCATGAGGCTATAATTCAACAGCATTAAACGGTACAGAGTCAATGTGGAGGCTATATGCAGGGGGTAGTGGTGACAGAGTCAATGTCCAACAGCATCGTACAGGGGTACTCCCTGACACTTCAATGTCCAACAGCATGTAAACTCAGTATCTTCCTGACACTTCATGTCAATCTTCCAACAGCATTCCAACAGCATACTCAGTATCTTCCTGACACTTCCAATTCCAACAGCATCGTAAACTCAGTATCTTCCTGACACTTCAATGTCCAGGCTTAACAGCATGTCCACGTAAAGTCAGTATGTTCCACTTCCAACAGCATCGTAAACTCAGTATCTTCCTGACACTTCCAATTCCAACAGCAATCGTAAACTCAGTATCTTCCTGACACTTCAATGTCCAGGCTATATCTTCAACAGCATCGTAAACTCAGATCTTCCTGACACTTCATGTCCACTTCCAACAGATCGTCAACTCAGTATCTTTCCACTTCCAACAGCACAGGGGGTACCCTGGTTCCAACAGCAGAAACTCAGTATCTTCCTGACACTTCATGTCCAGAGTCCCTGAACAACAGCATTCAGTATCTTCCTGACACACAGCATCGTAAACTTATCTTCCTGGGTAAACTTCCAATTCCAACAGCAGGCTAAACTCAGTATCTTCCTGACACTTCAATGTGGACAGCATATATTCTTTCATGTACTGGTACAGATGAATGTGGTGGAAACTATTTGTGGGGGTTACAGTTCAATGAGGCTTCCAATTCCAACAGGGGGCTCACTTCCGGACAGAGTCAATGTGGAACAGCATATATACTCAGTATCTTGTACACTGGTTCCAACAGCATGTCAATGTGGAGGCTAAATTCCAAACTGAAACAGAGTCAATGACACTGGAGGCCAATATACAGGGGGAACTGCTTCCTACACTTCCAGTTCCAGAGCAAGACTATATCTTCCAGACAAACCATCATTTTTTTTCCTGTGAACAGAGAATGTGGAGGTCTGTTATTCTGTGGAGGTTGTTGGGATCATCCGGGACAGAGTCCTGTTGTACTTTATACTATGTTGTTGCTGTTGAGTCAATGTTAAGGCTAATTAGCAAACAGGGGAACTGAATAAATCAAACTAGTGAGGCTACATAGGGGTACCGTGACAGAGTCAATGTCCAGAGGCTATATTTTCAGGGGGATACTGGTACAAGTCAGCTTTCTGTTACAGGCTGATAACAACTAGGGAACTGGTAAGATCAATATGGAGGCTTTACAGTGGCTGAATACAAAGCCTTACAGAGTCAAATGCTTTAGGCTAATATACAGGGTAAATACCGATCCAGAGTCAATGCAGGCTTTAAAAAATACAGATAAGAATAAGAAATAGAAGTAACAAGTAATTAAAGAGCAGCGAGACTATATACAGGGTATTACGGTACAGAGTCAATGTGGAGGCTATATACAGGGTATTACGGTACAGAGTCAATGTGGAGGCTATATACAGGGGGAACTGGTACAGAGTCAATGTGGAGGCTATATACAGGGTATTACGGTACAGAGTCAATGTGGAGGCTATATACAGGGTGTTACGGTACAGAGTCAATGTGGAGGCTATATACAGGGGGTACCGGTACAGAGTCAATGTGGAGGCTATATACAGGGTGTTACTGGTACAGAGTCAATGTGGAGGCTATATACAGGGTGTTACGGTACAGAGTCAATGTGGAGGCTATATACAGGGGGCACGGTACAGAGTCAATGTGGAGGCTATATACAGGGTGTTACGGTACAGAGTCAATGTGAGGCTATATACAGGGGAACTGGTACAGAGTCAATGTGGAGGCTATATACAGGGGGAACTGGTACAGAGTCAATGTGGAGGCTGTATACAGGGGGTACCGTACAGAGTCAATGTGGAGGCTGTATACAGGGGGTACCGGTACAGAGTCAATGTGGAGGCTATATACAGGGGGAACTGTACAGAGTCAATGTGGAGGCTATATACAGGGGAACTGGTACAGAGTCAATGTGGAGGCTATATACAGGGGGAACTGGTACAGAGTCAATGTGGAGGCTATATGCAGGGGGATACTGGTACAGAGTCAATGTGGAGGCTATATACAGGGGAACTGGTACAGAGTCAATGTGGAGGCTATATACAGGGGGTACCGGTACAGAGTCAATGTGGAGGCTATATACAGGGGGTACCGGTACAGAGTCAATGTGGAGGCTATATACAGGGGGTACCGGTACAGAGTCAATGTGGAGGCTATATACAGGGGGTACCGGTACAGAGTCAATGTGGAGGCTATATACAGGGGGTACCGGTACAGAGTCAATGTGGAGGCTATATACAGGGGGTACCGGTACAGAGTCAATGTGGAGGCTATATACAGGGGGTACCGGTACAGAGTCAATGTGGAGGCTATATACAGGGGGTACTGGTACAGAGTCAATGTGGAGACTATATACAGGGTCTTACGGTACAGAGTCAGTGTGGAGGCTATATACAGGGGGTACTGGTACAGAGTCAATGTGGAGGCTATATACAGGGGGAACTGGTACAGAGTCAATGTGGAGGCTATATACAGGGGGTACTGGTACAGAGTCAATGTGGAGGCTATATACAGGGTGTTACGGTACAGAGTCAATGTGGAGGCTATATACAGGGGGAACTGGTACAGAGTCAATGTAGAGGCTATATACAGGGGTACTGGTACAGAGTCAGTGTGGAGGCTATATACAGGGTGTTACGGTACAGAGTCAATGTGGAGGCTATATACAGGGGGAACTGGTACAGAGTCAATGTGGAGGCTATATACAGGGTCTTACGGTACAGAGTCAGTGTGGAGGCTATATACAGGGTGTTACGGTACAGAGTCAATGTGGAGGCTATATACAGGGGGAACTGGTACAGAGTCAATGTGGAGGCTATATACAGGGGTACTGGTACAGAGTCAATGTGGAGGCTATATACAGGGGGAACTGGTACAGAGTCAATGTGGAGGCTATATACAGGGGAACTACGGTACAGAGTCAATGTGGAGGCTATAAACAGGGTGTTACGGTACAGAGTCAATGTGGAGACTATATACAGGGGGTACAGAGTCAATGTGGAGACTATATACAGGGTGTACCGGTACAGAGTCAATGTGGAGGCTATATACAGGGGGTACCGGTACAGAGTCAATGTGGAGGCTATATACAGGGTGTACCAGTACAGAGTCAATGTGGAGGCTATATACAGGGGGTACCGGTACAGAGTCAATGTGGAGGCTATATACAGGGGGTACCGGTACAGAGTCAATGTGGAGGCTATATACAGGGGGTACCGGTACAGAGTCAATGTGGAGACTATATACAGGGGGTACCGGTACAGAGTCAATGTGCCGGGGCACCGGTTAGTTGAGGTAGTATGTACATGTAGGTAGAGATATTAAAGTGACTATGCATAGATGACAACGACAGAGGGTAGCATCGGTGTAAAGAGGGGGGCAGGAATGTCAATAGTCTGGGTAGTCATTGAATTACTTTCCATTATAAACTGGCTTCACCCTATAATCTCATCCTCTGCATATTATATCACACTCCACTGCCACCAGAGTTACAGAGCTGACTGAGTCAACCTCTCTCTCTCTCTCCCAATCCTTCTCTCCTTCTCTTCCTCCCTCCCCCTTCTCTCCCCCCCTCCTTCTCTCCCTCCCTCTCCTTCCCTCCCTCCCTCCTCTCTCCTCCCTCCTCTCTCCTCTCCCTCCCTCTCTCTCCTCCTCCTCCCCCTTCCTTCCCTCTCCCTCCCCTCCCTCCCTCCCTCTCTCTCTCCCTCCTCCTTCCTTCCTTCCCTCTCCCCTCCCTCCCTCCCTCTCCCCCTCTTCCTCCCTCCCGCTCCCTCCCCCTCTCCCCTCTTCCTCCCTCCCTACTTCCCTCCCTCTCCCTCCCCTCCCCTCCCTCCCCCTCTCCCCTCCCTCCCTTCTCTCCCGCTCCTTCTCTCCCTCCCTCCCGCTCCTTCTCTCCCTCCCTCCCGCTCCTTCTCTCCCTCCCCTCTCCCCCTCCCTCCCTCCCTCTGCCTCATTAAGTGAATTTACAGGAAGCAGGGAAGGGAGGGAGAGATGACGACGATAATGAATAAATATTCCCTCTGTGTTGTTATTCTCAGATCTCCGGGTGTGTCTCTGTGTTCCTACCTCGGGGTCGGCCAGTCTCTGTGACAGCCCCACTAGAAACACCAGGTTTCTCTGCACCACCCTGACGCTGGCCAGGTGCTTCCTGTTTTCTGTCGTCTTCTGTTTCTTCTCCACCTGTTTGGCCTTCTTCTCATTCTTTATCCTCTGCAGCTCCTCCGCTGACAGGGGGTTGTAGACCGCTGGGTTTTCTGGGTAAGGCTGTTACAGAGACAGGAGAGAGAGGGGTTTGTTTTCACCGCTGAGGCCTCTGGGTAAGGCTGTTACAGAGACAGGAGAGAGAGGGGTTTGTACACCGCTGAGGCCTCTGGGTAAGGCTGTTAGAGAGACAGGAGAGAGAGGGGTCTGTACATCGCTGAGTCCTCTGGGTAAGGCTGTTAGAGAGACAGGAGAGAGAGGGGTCTGTACACCGCTGAGGCCTCTGGGTAAGGCTGTTACAGAGACAGGAGAGAGAGGGGTCTGTACACCGCTGAGGCCTCTGGGTAAGGCTGTTACAGAGACAGGAGAGAGAGGGGTTTGTACACCGCTGAGGCCTCTGGGTAAGGCTGTTAGAGAGACAGGAGAGAGAGGGGTGTGTACACCGCTGAGGCCTCTGGGTAAGGCTGTTACAGAGACAGGAGAGAGAGGGGTTTGTACACTGCTGAGGCCTCTGGGTAAGGTAGAGATTTAGGGTAGGATATGGGGTAGGGGTTAGACTAGGGCAGGGTTTAGGGTAGGATATGGGGTAGACTAGGGTAGGGTTTAGGGCAGGGTTTAGGGTAGGGGTTAGACTAGGGTAGGGTTTATGGTAGGGGTACACTAGGGTAGGGTTTAGGGTAGGATATGGGGTAGGGGGTAGACTAGGGCAGGGTTTAGGGTAGGATATGGAGTAGACTAGGGTAGGGTTTAGGGTAGGGGTACACTAGGGCAGGGTTTAGGGTAGGATATGGGGTAGGGTTAGACTAGGGTAGTGTTTAGGGTAGGATATGGAGTAGACTAGGGTAGCCTACCGTTCTGCAGGCAGGGCAGAGGGTAGACCAGGGTAGATATTTAGGGTAGGATATGGAGTAGACCAGGGTAGCCTACCTTTCTGCAGGCAGGGCAGAGGCCGTTCTCGTCTGTGCGGATGCGGTGCCAACAGAAGCGACAGATCTGGTAGCCGCAGGTGCAGGGGAAGAAGTTGGCATCGTCCGTCTCCAGCGGCTCCAAACACAGCGGACACTCCATAGGATCCATATCCTTCACCTCCGGACTGCAGGATATCCAAGACGACGAGCAGAGAGAGACACGTGGCAGAGGGCAGGGCAGGCTGGAATGAGACGGCGGGGGGGGGTATTACAACACTGAACAGAAAGTCCCCACCAGTGGACAAAGTGTGTTTAATTGCAGGAAATGAGCTTTGAAAGTGTGTTGAATTGGAAACAGGAAATGAGCTTTGACAGTGTGTTGAACTGCAGGAAATGAGCTTTGAAAGTGTGTTGAATTGCAGGAAATGAGCTTTGAAAGTGTGTTGAATTGCAGGAAATGAGCTTTGACAGTGTGTTGAATTGCAGGAAATGAGCTTTGACAGTGTGTTGAATTGCAGGAAATGAGCTTTGAAAGTGTGTTGAATTGGAAACAGGAAATGAGCTTTGAAAGTGTGTTGAATTGCAGGAAATGAGCTTTGAAAGTGTGTTGAATTGCAGGAAATGAGCTTTGACAGTGTGTTGAATTGGAAACAGGAAATGAGCTTTGAAAGTCTCACATTTTCTTTCCGCCAAACAAGAGGGATGTGAACAGTTTTGGGGAAGCATTTTGTCGCGAGGTGGACGTTCGTTACGAGGTGGACGTTCGTTACGAGGTGGACGTTCGTTACGATGTCGATAAACGATTACATCTATCCGAACCGTTGCCACCTAGGAAATTAGTGACCAGACCTTCTCAAATAGTATCTGGTTGTATACCCCTGATATGAGTGTTAATAGTGGCTGGTTGAGTACCCCTGGTGTGCTGGTTGAATACCCCTGGTGTGAGTGTTAATAGTGGCTGGTTGAGTACCCCTGGTGTGAGTGTTAATAGTGGCTGGTTGAGTACCCCTGGTGTGAGTGTTAATAGTGGCTGGTTGAGTACCCCTGGTGTGAGTGTTAATAGTGGCTGGTTGAATACCCCTGGTGTGAGTGTTAATAGTGGCTGGTTGAGTACCCCTGGTGTGAGTGTTAATAGTGGCTGGTTGAGTACCCCTGATATGAGTGTTAATAGTGGCTGGTTGAGTACCCCTGGTGTGCTGGTTGAATACCCCTGGTGTGAGTGTTAATAGTGGCTGGTTGAATACCCCTGGTGTGAGTGTTAATAGTGGCTGGTTGAGTACCCCTGGTGTGAGTGTTAATAGTGGCTGGTTGAGTACCCCTGGTGTGAGTGTTAATAGCGTCTGGTTGAGTACCCCTGGTGTGCTGGTTGAGTACCCCTGGTGTGAGTGTTAACAGTGGCTGGTTGAGTACCCTGATATGAGTGTTAATAGTGGCTGGTTGAGTACCCCTGGTGTGAGTGTTAATAGTGGCTGGTTGAGTACCCTGGTGTGAGTGTTAATAGTGGCTGGTTGAGTACCCCTGGTGTGCTGGTTGAGTACCCCTGGTGTGAGTGTTAATAGTGGCTGGTTGAGTACCCCTGGTGAGTGTTAATAGTGGCTGGTTGAGTACCCTGGTGTGAGTGTTAATAGTGGCTGGTTGAGTACCCCTGGTGTGCTGGTTGAGTACCCTGGTGTGAGTGTTAATAGTGGCTGGTTGAGTACCCCCTGGTGTGAGTGTTAATAGTATATGGTTGAGTACCCTGGTGTGAGTGTTAATAGTGGCTGGTTGAGTACCTCTGGTGTGAGTGTTAATAGTGGCTGGTTGAGTACCCCTGGTGTGAGTGTTAATAGTGGCTGGTTGAGTACCCCTGGTGTGAGTGTTAATAGTGGCTGGTTGAGTACCCCTGGTGTGAGTGTTAATAGTGGCTGGTTGAGTACCCCTGTGAGTGTTAATAGTGGCTGGTTGAGTACCCCTGGTGTGCTGGTTGAGTACCCCTGGTGTGAGTGTTAATAGTGGCTGGTTGAGTACCCCTGGTGTGAGTGTTAATAGTGGCTGGTTGAGTACCCCTGGTGTGAGTGTTAATAGTGGCTGGTTGAGTACCCCTGGTGTGCTGGTTGAGTACCCCTGGTGTGAGTGTTAATAGTGGCTGGTTGAGTACCCCTGGTGTGAGTGTTAATAGTATATGGTTGAGTACCCCTGGTGTGAGTGTTAATAGTGGCTGGTGTTAATAGTGGCTGGTTGAGTACCTCTGGTGTGAGTGTTAATAGTGGCTGGTTGAGTACCCCTGGTGTGAGTGTTAATAGTGGCTGGTTGAGTACCCTGGTGTGAGTGTTAATAGTGGCTGGTTGAGTACCCTGGTGTGAGTGTTAATAGTGGCTGGTTGAGTACCCTGTTATGAGTGTTAATAGTGGCTGGTTGAATACCCCTGATATGAGTGTTAATAGTGGCTGGTTGAATACCCCTGGTGTGAGTGTTAACAGTATCTGGTTGAATACCCTGGTGTGAGTGTTAATAGTATCTGGTTGAGTACCCCTGGTGTGAGTGTTAATATAGTGTGGCTGGTTGAGTACCCCTGGTGTGAGTGTTAATAGTGGCTGGTTGAGTACCCCTGGTGTGAGTGTTAATAGTGGTTGAGTACTGGTGTGAGTACCCCTGGTGTGAGTGTTAATAGTGGCTGATTATACCCTGGTGTGAGTGTTAATAGTTGGTTGAGTACCCCTGGTGTGCTGTGGCTGATTGAGTACCCCTGGTGTGAGTGTTAATAGTGGCTGATTGTGCTGATTGAATACCCTGGTGTGAGTGTTAATAGTATCTGGTTGAATACCCCTGGTGTGAGTGTTAATAGTGGCTGGTTGAGTACCCCTGGTGTGAGTGTTAATAGTGGCTGATTGAGTACCCCTGGTGTGAGTGTTAATAGTGGCTGATTGAGTACCCCTGGTGTGAGTGTTAATAGTGTGATTGGTTAGTATGGTGTGAGTGTTAATAGTGGCTGATTGAGTACCCCTGGTGTGAGTGTTAATAGTATCTGGTTGAGTACCCCTGGTGTGAGTGTTAATAGTATCTGGTGTGAGTACCCCTGGTGTGAGTGTTAATAGTATCTGGTTGAGTACCCCTGGTGTGCTGGTTGAGTACCCCTGGTGTGAGTGTTAATAGCGTCTGGTTGAGTACCCCTGGTGTGCTGGGTTGAATACCCTGGTGTGAGTGTTAATAGTGGCTGGTTGAGTACCCCTGGTGTGAGTGTTAAGTAGTTGGTACTGGTGTTAACAGTTGAATACCCCTGGTATGAGTGTTAATAGTAGTGGCTGGTTGAGTACCCTGGTGTGAGTGTTAATAGTATCTGGTTGAGTACCCCTGGTGTGAGTGTTAATAGTGGCTGATTGAGTACCCCTGGTGTGAGTGTTAGTAGTATCTGGTTGAGTACCCCTGGTGTGAGTGTTAATAGTGGCTGATTGAGTACCCCTGGTGTGAGTGTTAACAGTATGTGGTTGAGTACCCCTGGTGTGAGTGTTAATAGTGGCTGGTTGAGTACCCCTGGTGTGAGTGTTAGTAGTATCTGGTTGAGTACCCCTGGTGTGAGTGTTAATAGTGGCTGGTTGAGTACCCCTGGTGTGAGTGTTAATGTTAATAGTGGCTGGTTGAGTACCCCTGGTGTGAGTGGTTGAGTACCCCTGGTGTGGTGGTTATGTTATCTGGTTGAGTACCTCTGGTGTGCTGGTTGAGTACCCCTGGTGTGAGTGTTAACAGTATCTGGTTGAGTACCTCTGGTGTGCTGGTTGAGTACCCCTGGTGTGAGTGTTAACAGTGGCTGTACAGAGAACCAGTGACCAACAAAATCATACTGACTACACAATTCCGTACAGAGAAACAATCATTGGCTTAGTAAAAGGTCTCTGGTTGACCATGTGTCTGAGTGAGTCTCAACCAACCACTGAGAGAAAGTAAAAGGTCTCTGGTTGACCATGTGTCTGAGTGAGTCTCAACCAACCACTGAGAGAAAGTAAAAGGTCTCTGGTTGACCATGTGTCTGAGTGAGTCTCAACCAACCACTGAGAGAAAGTAAAAGGTCTCTGGTTGACCATGTGTCTGAGTGAGTCTCAACCAACCACTGAGAGAAAGTAAAGGTCTCTGGTTGACCATGTGTCTGAGTGAGTCTCAACCAACCACTGAGAGAAAGTAAAAGGTCTCTGGTTGACCATGTGTCTGAGTGAGTCTCAACCAACCACTGAGAGAAAGTAAAACCAGGTCTCTGGTTGACCATGTGTCTGAGTGAGTCTCAACCAACCACTGAGAGAAAGTAAAAGGTCTCTGGTTGACCATGTGTCTGAGTGAGTCTCAACCAACCACTGAGAGAAAGTAAGAGGTCTCTGGTTGACCATGTGTCTACGTGAGTCTCAACCAACCACTGAGAGAAAGTAAAGGTCTCTGGTTGACCATGTGTCTGAGTGAGTCTCAACCAACCACTGAGAGAAAGTAAAAGGTCTCTGGTTGACCATGTGTCTGAGTGAGTCTCAACCAACCACTGAGAGAAAGTAAAAGGTCTCTGGTTGACCATGTGTCTGAGTGAGTCTCAACCAACCACTGAGAGAAAGTAAAAGGTCTCTGGTTGACCATGTGTCTGAGTGAGTCTCAACCAACCACTGAGAGAAAGTAAAGGTCTCTGGTTGACCATGTGTCTGAGTGAGTCTCAACCAACCACTGAGAGAAAGTAAAAGGTCTCTGGTTGACCATGTGTCTGAGTGAGTCTCAACCAACCACTGAGAGAAAGTAAAAGGTCTCTGGTTGACCATGTGTCTGAGTGAGTCTCAACCAACCACTGAGAGAAAGTAAAAGGTCTCTGGTTGACCATGTGTCTGAGTGAGTCTCAACCAACCACTGAGAGAAAGTAAAGGTCTCTGGTTGACCATGTGTCTGAGTGAGTCTCAACCAACCACTGAGAGAAAGTAAAAGGTCTCTGGTTGACCATGTGTCTGAGTGAGTCTCAACCAACCACTGAGAGAAAGTAAAAGGTCTCTGGTTGACCATGTGTCTGAGTGAGTCTCAACCAACCACTGAGAGAAAGTAAAAGGTCTCTGGTTGACCATGTGTCTGAGTGAGTCTCAACCAACCACTGAGAGAAAGTAAAAGGTCTCTGGTTGACCATGTGTCTGAGTGAGTCTCAACCAACCACTGAGAGAAAGTAAAAGGTCTCTGGTTGACCATGTGTCTGAGTGAGTCTCAACCAACCACTGAGAGAAAGTAAAGGTCTCTGGTTGACCATGTGTCTGAGTGAGTCTCAACCAACCACTGAGAGAAAGTAAAAGGTCTCTGGTTGACCATGTGTCTGAGTGAGTCTCAACCAACCACTGAGAGAAAGTAAAGGTCTCTGGTTGACCATGTGTCTGAGTGAGTCTCAACCAACCACTGAGAGAAAGTAAAAGGTCTCTGGTTGACCATGTGTCTGAGTGAGTCTCAACCAACCACTGAGAGAAAGTAAAGGTCTCTGGTTGACCATGTGTCTGAGTGAGTCTCAACCAACCACTGAGAGAAAGTAAAAGGTCTCTGGTTGACCATGTGTCTGAGTGAGTCTCAACCAACCACTGAGAGAAAGTAAAAGGTCTCTGGTTGACCATGTGTCTGAGTGAGTCTCAACCAACCACTGAGAGAAAGTAAAAGGTCTCTGGTTGACCATGTGTCTGAGTGAGTCTCAACCAACCACTGAGAGAAAGTAAAAGGTCTCTGGTTGACCATGTGTCTGAGTGAGTCTCAACCAACCACTGAGAGAAAAGTAAAAGGTCTCTGGTTGACCATGTGTCTGGAGTGAGTCTCAACCAACCACTGAGAGAAAGTAAAAGGTCTCTGGTTGACCATGTGTCTGAGTGAGTCTCAACCAACCACTGAGAGAAAGTAAAGGTCTCTGGTTGACCATGTGTCTGAGTGAGTCTCAACCAACCACTGAGAGAAAGTAAAGGTCTCTGGTTGACCATGTGTCTGAGTGAGTCTCAACCAACCACTGAGAGAAAGTAAAAGGTCTCTGGTTGACCATGTGTCTGAGTGAGTCTCAACCAACCACTGAGAGAAAGTAAAAGGTCTCTGGTTGACCATGTGTCTGCGTGAGTCTCAACCAACCACTGAGAGAAAGTAAAAGGTCTCTGGTTGACCATGTGTCTGAGTGAGTCTCAACCAACCACTGAGAGAAAGTAAAAGGTCTCTGGTTGACCATGTGTCTGAGTGAGTCTCAACCAACCACTGAGAGAAAGTAAAAGGTCTCTGGTTGACCATGTGTCTGAGTGAGTCTCAACCAACCACTGAGAGAAAGTAAAAGGTCTCTGGTTGACCATGTGTCTGAGTGAGTCTCAACCAACCACTGAGAGAAAGTAAAAGGTCTCTGGTTGACCATGTGTCTGAGTGAGTCTCAACCAACCACTGAGAGAAAGTAAAAGGTCTCTGGTTGACCATGTGTCTGAGTGAGTCTCAACCAACCACTGAGAGAAAGTAAAAGGTCTCTGGTTGACCATGTGTCTGAGTGAGTCTCAACCAACCACTGAGAGAAAGTAAAGGTCTCTGGTTGACCATGTGTCTGAGTGAGTCTCAACCAACCACTGAGAGAAAGTAAAAGGTCTCTGGTTGACCATGTGTCTGAGTGAGTCTCAACCAACCACTGAGAGAAAGTAAAAGGTCTCTGGTTGACCATGTGTCTGAGTGAGTCTCAACCAACCACTGAGAGAAAGTAAAGGTCTCTGGTTGACCATGTGTCTGAGTGAGTCTCAACCAACCACTGAGAGAAAGTAAAAGGTCTCTGGTTGACCATGTGTCTGAGTGAGTCTCAACCAACCACTGAGAGAAAGTAAAAGGTCTCTGGTTGACCATGTGTCTGAGTGAGTCTCAACCAACCACTGAGAGAAAGTAAAAGGTCTCTGGTTGACCATGTGTCTGAGTGAGTCTCAACCAACCACTGAGAGAAAGTAAAAGGTCTCTGGTTGACCATGTGTCTGAGTGAGTCTCAACCAACCACTGAGAGAAAGTAAAGGTCTCTGGTTGACCATGTGTCTGAGTGAGTCTCAACCAACCACTGAGAGAAAGTAAAAGGTCTCTGGTTGACCATGTGTCTGAGTGAGTCTCAACCAACCACTGAGAGAAAGTAAAAGGTCTCTGGTTGACCATGTGTCTGAGTGAGTCTCAACCAACCACTGAGAGAAAGTAAAGGTCTCTGGTTGACCATGTGTCTGAGTGAGTCTCAACCAACCACTGAGAGAAAGTAAAAGGTCTCTGGTTGACCATGTGTCTGAGTGAGTCTCAACCAACCACTGAGAGAAAGTAAAGGTCTCTGGTTGACCATGTGTCTGAGTGAGTCTCAACCAACCACTGAGAGAAAGTAAAGGTCTCTGGTTGACCATGTGTCTGAGTGAGTCTCAACCAACCACTGAGAGAAAGTAAAAAGGTCTCTGGTTGACCATGTGTCTGAGTGAGTCTCAACCAACCACTGAGAGAAAGTAAAAGGTCTCTGGTTGACCATGTGTCTGAGTGAGTCTCAACCAACCACTGAGAGAAAGTAAAAGGTCTCTGGTTGACCATGTGTCTGAGTGAGTCTCAACCAACCACTGAGAGAAAGTAAAGGTCTCTGGTTGACCATGTGTCTGAGTGAGTCTCAACCAACCACTGAGAGAAAGTAAAGGTCTCTGGTTGACCATGTGTCTGAGTGAGTCTCAACCAACCACTGAGAGAAAGTAAAAGGTCTCTGGTTGACCATGTGTCTGAGTGAGTCTCAACCAACCACTGAGAGAAAGTCAAAGGTCTCTGGTTGACCATGTTTCTGCGTGAGTCTCAACCAACCACTGAGAGAAAGTAAAAGGTCTCTGGTTGACCATGTGTCTGAGTGAGTCTCAACCAACCACTGAGAGAAAGTCAAAGGTCTCTGGTTGACCATGTGTCTGCGTGAGTCTCAACCAACCACTGAGAGAAAGTAAAGGTCTCTGGTTGACCATGTGTCTGAGTGAGTCTCAACCAACCACTGAGAGAAAGAAAGGCTTTTATGTCCCAGCCGTGTGGCCTGTTTTCCTCTCAGCCATTTGGAGGAATTAAATTGATTTAGTGGTCTAGACCTCAAGTTAAAACTCTCATGTTCCTCTACCCAGAGAGAGAGATGAGAAGAGCCATTGGAGAGGTTGAGACACAGGCCTGTGTTTTAAGTTTTAAGGAACACTACACATAATGAGTTGCTGTTTCCCGGCGTGCTTTAGTTCGGTTGGCGCCGAGGACCTCATCTTTACGCCAACCGAACCAGCTGCATACTCCCTTAAAAAAAGACCTTCACTTGAAAATGAGGGGGAAAAAACAGCAATAGTACTGTTTGTCCATCTAGAGACGCCTGTAGCCAGTATATTCTGACTATCCCTCAAAATAGTTCAATTAAAATCTAAGAATGGGTCAATAGTTTTGACGTGGAGATCTTTTTGTCGCCCACCCCCCCATCCAACTCGGAAGTTGTGCATTATATTATATATATTATATCTCAAGTCAAAAGAAAATGGCAAGGCGGCGATTCCTCTTTGAAACAAACTTCTCTTGGCTTCCGACTTCCTTGCATAGAGAGAAAAAATGTCTTGTGCAACAAACATCCCAAAAAGAACCCTTGTCAAAGACCAAAAACACCATAAAATGTCCTAATACATGAAGGAACGGTTCTGAACTGTTTCAGATGGGAAGAAGACAAGAAGATATAAACTAACCAGAGTCTCAAGGGTAATAACAGGAGCCTAATTAAAAACTGCCGTCAACAACATACCCAAAAACGCTACACCCGTACTCATCAACACTCTCTGCAAAGCCAACAGATGACATCCCTCGTCATGTGACGTCTGAAGAGTTGAGACATTTATAAACTGATGGAGGAGACGTCTGGTGTGACGAGGAGGGCTGTATGTGTGAGGGAAGGTGTGATTCATAAGAACTATGAGCATTCAGACTACAGGTACACAGTGCCTTGGGAAAGTAGTCAGACCCCTTTCCCCTGTTTTCACCTTTTGGTTACGTTACAGCCTTGTTCTAAAATGGATTGAATCATTTGTCCCTCAGTCTAAACACAATACCCCGTAATGACATCACAACACCCCCGTAATGACATCACAACACCCCGTAATGACATCACAACACCCCCGTAATGACATCACAACACCCCGTAATGACATCAATGACATCACAACACCCCATAATGACATCACAACACCCCATAATGACATCACAACACCCCATTATGACATCACAACACCCCATAATAACATCACAACACCCCATAATGACATCACAACACCCCGTAATGACATCACAATACCCCATAATGACATCACAACACCCCATAATGACATCACAATACCCGAATGACCAAGCCAAAACAGGTTTTTAGACGTATGTTAGCATAAGTATTCAGACCCTTTGCTATGAGACTCGAAAAATGAGCTCGTATGCATTCCGTTTTTCCATTGATCATCCTTGAGATGTATTCTGCAACTTGATTGGAGTCCACCTGTGGTAAAATCAATTGATTGGACATGATTTGGAAAGGCACACACCTGTCGATATAAGGTCCCACAGTTGACAGTGCATGTCAGAGCAAATATCAAGCCATGAGGTTGAAAGATTTGCCTGTAGAGCTCCGAGAAAGGATTATTTTGAGGCACAGATCTGGGGAAGGGTACCAAAAAAATTCTGCATCATTGAAGGTCTCCAAGAACACAGTGGCCTCCGTCAATCTAAAATGGAAGAAGTTTGGATTCAACTAGACTCTTCCTAGGGCTGGCCGCCCGGCAAACTGAGCAATCACGGGAGAAGGGCCTTGGTCTGGGAGGTAACAATGAACCCGATGGTCACCTGACAGATCTCCAGCGTTCCTCTGTGGAGATGGGGAGTACCTTCCAGAAGGACAACCATCTCTGCAGCACTCTACCAATCAGGCCTTTATGGTTGAGTGGCCAGACGGAAGCCACTCCTCAGTAAAAGCACATGACTGCCCACTTAGACTTTGCCAAAAGGCACCTAAAGAACTCTTGACCATGAGAAACAAGATTCTCTGGTCTGATGAAACCAATATTGAACTCTTTGGCCTGAATGTCAAGTCTGGATGAAACCTGGCACCATCCCTACGGTGAAGCACGTGGGCAGCATCATGCTGTGTGGATATTTTTTCAGCTGCAGGGACTGGGAGACTAGTCAGACAGAGGGAAAGATGAACGGAGCAAAGTACAGAGAGATCCCTTGATGAAAACCTGCTCCAGAGCACTCAGGACCTCAAACTGGGGCGGAGGTTCGCCTTCCAACAGGACAACGACCCGAAGCACACAGCAAAGACAGAGCATGAGTGGCTTCAGGACAAGTCTCAATGTCCTCGAGTGGCCCAGCCAGAGCCCGGACTTGAACCTGATTGAACATCTCTGGAGAGACCTGAAAATAGCTGTCAGAGCTAGAGAGGATCTGCACAGAACAATGGGAGAAACTTCCAGAATACAGGTGTGTCAGGCTTGTAAGTGTCATACCCAAGAAGACTCGAGGATGTAATCGCTGCCAAAGGTGCTTCAACAAAGTACTGAGTAAAGGGTCTGAATACTTGTGTGTAAATAATAGATATATACAGTTGCTAAATAACAGTTTTTGCTTTGTCATTATGGGGTGTTGTGTGTCGATTGACAAGGGAAAGACACGTTCATCCATTTTTAGAAAAAAAGGCTGTAACGTGACAAAATGTGGGAAAAAAGTCAAGGGGTATGAATACTTTCCGAACTAACACACAGGGACACACACACAGAAATAGGAAGAGGAAGAAAGAATCTCTCTCACACACACACACACACACACACACACACACACACACACACACACACACACACACGGAAGGATATAATGAGACCGGCTGAGTCAGAGACACACCGGAAGAATCCCCCAGAGAGCATCATGGGTAAATAACAACTCATCAAGCTCTCATCAGGATGTCTCATCAGAGAGAGAGAGAGAGAGACAGCATGCCTGTCTGTAAAAAAGCTCTGAATGGATGTGCTGGACAATAACAAGGGCCTTTTACAATCCATCCCATCACACTGGAAGACTCCCCCAGAGAGGATCATGGGTAAATAACAACATCCCCAGACATCTGTCTTTTTTTAATTGGGAAAGGATCCCCTACTTCTTAAGTGATTTACTCTAACAGAAAGCAATACAACACATACACTACATGACCAACGGTATGTGGACACCTGCTCGTCCAACATCTCATTCCAAAATCATAGCCATTAATACGGAGTTGGCCCCGCCCTTTTGCTTTGCTGCTATAACAGCTGCTATAACAGCCTCACTCTTCTGGGAAGGCTTTCCACTAGATGTTGGAACATTGCTGCTATAACAGCCTCCACTCTTCTGGGAAGGCTTTCCACTAGATGTTGGAACATTGCTGCTATAACAGCCTCCACTCTTCTGGGAAGGCTTTCCACTAGATGTTGGAACATTGCTGCTATAACAGCCTCCACTCTTCTGGGAAGGCTTTCCACTAGATGTTGGAACATTGCTGCTATAACAGCCTCCACTCTTCTGGGAAGGCTTTCCACCTCCAGATGTTTCCATAGATGTTTGAACATTGCTGCTATAACAGCCTCCACTCTTCTGGGGAAGGCTTTCCACTAGATGTTGGAACATTGCTGCTATAACAGCCTCCACTCTTCTGGGAAGGCTTTCCACTAGATGTTGAACATTGCTGCTATAACAGCCTCCACTCTTCTGGGAAGGCTTTCCACTAGATGATGGAACATTGCTGCTATAACAGCCTCCACTCTTCTGGGAAGGCTTTCCACTAGATGATGGAACATTGCTGCCATAACAGCCTCCACTCTTCTGGGAAGGCTTTTCACTAGATGTTGGAACATCGCTGCTATAACAGCCTCCACTCTTCTGGGAAGGCTTTTTCACTAGATGTTGGAACATCGCTGCTATAACAGCCTCCACTCTTCTGGGAAGGCTTTCCACTAGATGTTGGAACATTGCTGCTATAACAGCCTCCACTCTTCTGGGAAGGCTTTCCACTAGATGTTGGAACATTGCTGCTATAACAGCCTCCACTCTTCTGGGAAGGCTTTCAACTAGATGTTGGAACATTGCTGCTATAACAGCATCCACTCTTCTGGGAAGTCTTTCCACTAGATGTTGAACATTGCTGCTATAACAGCCTCCACTCTTCTGGGAAGGCTTTCCACTAGATGTTGGAACATTGCTGCTATAACAGCCTCCACTCTTCTGGGAAGGCATTCCACTAGATGTTGGAACATTGCTGCTATAACAGCCTCCACTCTTCTGGGAAGGCTTTCCACTAGATGTTGGAACATTGCTGCTATAACAGCCTCCACTCTTATGGGAAGGGCTTTCCACTTGATGTTGGAACATCGTCAAGTTATAACAGCCTCCACTCTTCTGGGAAGGCTTTCCACTAGATGTTGGAACATTACTGCAGGGGGACTTGCTCTTTCAACCACAAGAGTATTAGTGAGGTCGGGCACTGATGTTGGGCGGTTAGGCCTGTTTCGCAGTCAGCGTTCTAATTCATCACGAAGGGTGTTCGATTTGGTTGAGGTCAGGGCTCTGTGCAGGTCAGTCAAGTTCTTCCACACTGATCTTGACGGTCCATTTCTGTATGAACCTCTACTTTTGTGCACAGAGGGCATTGTCATGCTGAAACAGGAAAGGGCCTTCCCCAAACTGTTGCCATAAAGTTGGAAGCAGAATCGTCTGGAATGTCATTGTACGCTGTAGCAAAGTTAAGATTTCCTTCAACTGGAACTTAGGGGCCCGAACCACGGAAAAACTCCACCAAACTTTACAGTTGGCACTCTGCACACAAAACCGGTAGCGTTATCCTGGCACTCAAACTCCAGATTAGTCCGTCGGACTGCCTGATGTTGAAGCAGGATTCATCACTCCATAGAACTATGTGCTCGATTTTATACACCTGCTAGAATAACGGCTGGGGCTGAATTAGCTGAATCCACTCATTTCCATGGGGTGTCCACATACTTTTCTATATAAATTGTAGGCCTAAAGTAGCAAATAACTTAATTTCACACCATTTTTCATGCTAACAGATGCATTTTATTTTGTTATTTCCAGGGCAACATACTTGGTTAGTAAGCCTTCGCTGTTTTCTCCTCAAACTTTAAAATATCCTTTTTGTTTTACAAAACAATGGTCTCTAGAGGATGCTTTTAGGGCTGAGACCTGGCCTGCATGACTATTTTCAACAAGAGTGCAGCAAAGACCTGGTGACACTGACCAAGGTTCAACTCAGGCTGCTTTCTGTTCTGGTTCACAGAGAGAGAATGTCTCTTCAGGCTGAGACACACACACACACACACACACACACACACACACACACACAGGGGAGTCTAAAATACACTGTCCCATCCTCAGCATGGAGAGATGAGAGGGAGGAGCCAGCTCCCATCCCTGCCCGGAGAGAGGAGGAGGAGCCAGCTCCCATCCCCAGCATCGGAGAGAGGAGGAGGAGGAGCCAGCTCCCATCCCCAGCACGGAGAGGAGGAGGAGGAGCCAGCCCCATCCCCAGCACGGAGAGAGGAGGAGAGGAGCCAGCTCCCATCCCCAGCACGGAGGAGAGGAGGAGGAGGAGCCAGCTCCCATCCAGCACGGAGAGAGGAGGAGGAGGAGCCAGCTCCATCCCCAGCACGGAGAGAGAGGAGGAGAGCCAGCTCCCTGTCCTCTCTTTAGCGGAAGTGGTGAAGGGAAACATGGTGCTCTTTCAAATCAAATCAAATGTATTTATATCTTACATCCTCCCTTCTTTCTCCTGCCTTTCTACATGTAAGGCCATCAGCCTTTCCTGGGTCGACCCTGTCCTGCAGCCCAAATAGAGCCCTATTCCCTATATAGTACACTACTGTAGACCAGAGCCCTATTCCCTATATAGTGCACTACTTTAGACCAGAGCCCTATTCCCTATATATGCACTACTGTAGACTAAAACCCATTCCCTATTATTATATAGTACACTACTTTAGACCAGAGCCCTATTCCCTATAGTGCACTACTGTAGACTAAAACCCTATTCCCTATTCTATAGTAATAATTACTCTTAGACCAGAGCCCTATTCCCTATATAGTGCACTACTGTAGACTAAACCCTATTCCCCTATTATATAGTACACTACTTTAGACCAGAGCCCTATTTCCTATATAGTGCACTACTTTAGACCAGAGCCCTATTCCCTATAT